>NC_133208.1:28516924-28601924 GCF_958299795.1 Porites lutea
GTTACACTATTCAGTCTTTGCGTAGGGATGCTTGAAAGGAAACGAATTTTGCTTTGAAAGTCGAACCTCTTTGAGACTTCTTTACACTTAGCATACTTTATAATAATTATAAATATTATTTGTCTTACCGTTGGTGCAAATTGTGAAGAAGAAACATTGTTATATTTATGGTAGTCAAGGCTCTTGGTAAAAATCGTTTGCAGGGAATTAAGTTGTAGTCGTTTCGTCTTGCGGAACATGCTTCCGCGCAAGGAACTCGAACCCGAGATAATAATAAGCCCGCGTGCGCGTGAAGGAAGAGGACGCACTATCTCCACACGCACGGTTGCCCTACTTCAGTACTTTTCATGCGCGTGCTTAGGTGACTGGAGCTATTTTATTTCGTCAATATTTATTTATCGCGCATGCCTCAACTGTATCTTATATTTATATATACTGCAGCAAATTTGCACTTATTTTATTACGGAGTTGCCCAGCCTATGTTTATGAATTATCCCTGGCATTTGTTGTAGATATCTTAAAACACAATCAGATGTAAAATTTCCACAATAGTACATCCGTTAAACATCAATAAAATATGAAAGGATGGTCATGTATTCATCAGGAGCTCCTGGCATCTATTTTGATTTTGATGGTGATGACTCGGTGTGGCTTTAAAATTGTGAGAAAAAACCATCTTCACGTAGAGTGTAGTGGAGTGGAGTAGAGATTGAGGGAGGGTAACATGTTCACGTATGATAAATTTAGTTTTTGTGTTTTATATTTTTACTCCCTCATCCACACAGCGCTACAGTTTTTTTAACTCTACTGAAAATAACCCAGTTATTCATTCATCTGTTAGAAAAGGACCATGCTTAGGATACGAGTAGTTCCTCTGATTTTTCACGGTGATTGTAGAGTGAGCGAGAGCACGAACGAAAGTCTCGTCTTTTGCTCGCTCTATTATTCCTGGAGGGACTAATCGCAGTCTACATCAGGCTAGGCTCACACTTGTTGCTAAAGATAGCAAATAAGATAAGATACGCCTGCCCCCTGCCTGCGTAGCAAGGGTTTCCGCGCGAGTTTTGTGCAAAATTAAAGGGACACAGTCAGCTGATGCACATGCTCATTAGATACCATATCTTAGCTGATTTGCATGTCTCAGACATGTCACAAAACGCGCGTGAAACAAAAGCGTTTCCGGAATACTCTGTAGAGTTGAACTATTGTAGTTACAAGCTAAAAATCGTGATTATAGGCCCTAAGCCATATCAGAGCACTCATTTTTTTTTATATACTATTGAGAATTCACCGATGGATTTTTCCAGGGAAAGCCAAACATCGACGAATACTTCCGAATTCGAACATTAGTAGAGGTGAGAAATTGCACGGTTCACGGTCGAGAAAGCTTGATTTTCCAAATATATGAAACCTTTTCCATCGTTTTTCCAAATATACATAGCAATTATCTGGGCGCCAATGTCACTGATTCATTTCTCTTGTTATTTTGGTAAACGAAGGCGATTTCTCCCACCCGGCGCCTACGCGTTTCTCACCTCTTCCGTTTCATGTTCCTTTGAATACTGTTCAGCTGACTGTTTTTAACCAAGTATGATAAAATAACGTAATAGGATGAGTAAAAGTTTTCTCAAAAAGAGATGTTCAGTAAAAGATCGAGGATCGAATAAAATACTAGGCCAGATTGAAGCGGATTTCTAGATGTATCCAACGCGTAGATTTAATTTCGGGTTGAGGTAAACGCTTTTCAAACTGGCAAAAGTAGTGTCCAGGTCAGCGCGGTCACATAGCTGACTGTGTCCCTTTAAGCTGGGAAAGAGCAAAAAAGAGGAACGAAACGGACAGTTACAATTAAAACTGATATATAGACTTGTGTCCTTCTTCGTAAAGTTTGATGACATATACGTATGTTTCATAAACGCTCAAGCTTTAAAAAAAAACTAAAACAACAACAAAAAAACAGAACAAAAAAACCATCCAACAAACAAACAAACCACAAAACCCCGCGCTTTGTTGTGTGTCATTAGACATGATTGCGTGACAGACTCGTTACTCGTGAGTGTCCCCAGTAGCTCAGTTTTTCCAAATGCAGGTTTTAGCTCTGATTTGAAATTCAAAATTTGAGTTTTCAGATTAAATGCAAAATGGTAAGCGGTACACCTAGGGTGGCTGTTATATAACAGCGACGCGGATGGTGGGCCGAAATTTAGAGTTAACCCCCTAAAAGAAACTAATCTAGGCGTGGCCTTCTTGTGCCCCCCCCCCCCCCCAAATGGGGAAAACACTGCAAAAGTATGACGCGGTTTTTTAAAGGTGGCACTGTTCTTTACGCTCAATCCCAAGCAAGGATAACAAACTCCTCCTCTCTTGCCTCATTGATACCCTAAGTGAGACCAAAATCTCCTCTCCTAAAAGTGAAGACGAACATCCCTTTCTTCCCTTTGGAGCGAAATTTGGTATTGGACGGAGTTGGGATTCGCAATCGGCAGTAACCAGACGGGTTGAGAGCTTTGGGCAGTCTCAAAACTTTTATGGCGCGGCTAAAAACTCATCATTTTAAATTAGCTTTTAGCTTATCATAACCTATAGTATTTCAAAATAAATTTTCGGCATGCATATATATATATGATATTTTTATCTAGTATGAGCCTGTTCCAGGCGTTCAGATAGTAATCTATTCCCAGTGGACGCTCGCCCAACAAAGGCCTGGGAACTCAAGAGATAAGTTACGGGACATGCGAGTCCGCAGGCGAGGAGGCGAAAGGGCTAGACCCAGATAAGAGTAAAATTAGGGGGGGAGGGAGGGGAAACAGATGACCCTACCAGTGGAACCCCCCCTCCCCCAGAAGGGGATACCGCAGGAATCCTCTCAACTGGCGCTTGCATCTAAACTGGACAAAATCCCTTACACACGAGTTTATTAAATACAGAAATTGACTCCCGAGGGAGATTACTAAACACACGCCTGTAAATACAACTCTAGCGAGTAATTGGACAGAAAATAAGGCCCGTGTTGCACGAGCGAGCACTGGGAATAGTAATCTATTCCCAGTGGACGCTCGCCCAACAAAGGCCTGGGAACTCAAGAGATAAGTTACGGGACATGCGAGTCCTTGGCTCGGAGGCGCGGACAGCCCTAGATGAAGTGAAAGGCGACAACCAGCCTCCCCAACCCCATGCACCCGTAACTCACACTCCCAAATCCCAAAAATAAAATGAAAATACAATGAAGACAAGAAAAAATTTATAAAAAGGCCGGCGTAAAACCAGCAAGACAGTTAAGTTTACGGAAAGTGTTCCCGAGAAGTTCTGCCGAAGAGCCACGTCCAAAGTCAACCGTACTACAAGCCAAGGTATTGGAAGAGGTATCGGCAGACATAACCTTGTCCACTTGAGTATAGTAGCCAACCAATGCAGTAGACTTCCAGCCAATGTGCTTAGCAACATCCTCTCTAGACACTCCGAGAAGTCTAAGAAGGATGGAGGTTCCAGATCTAAAACCGTGCACAGTTTCACCATCATTGATGCCGAGAGATGAAAGGTACTTGACAAGTCTGGCTTGAACAGTAGAGGCGAGAAGGGGAGCATTAACGACGCCACCTTTTTTGGAAGTTGGACGAAAAAGAAAACCAGCGGAAAGGTCAAGCCGCATTGAATTACAGAGTTCGACGAAGAACTGGAGATTTCGCACGGGGCAAATAGCTAGATTAGCAGTTTGTTTAACAGCGAACGCTCTCGAAGTCTTCCCTCTCAGAGTTTTGCCTACACGTTGGTGGAAAAGGAGGTTGGAGCCGTCAGGATGTTTTAACACGTCAACCGTCTTAATTCTACCAAGATCAGATGCCCTGTCGCCAGAGAAGAAATCGAGCGAGAAAAAGGCAAGATCCCGAGCATAAATGTAACGTTCCGAAGGTGAAATGTTTTTACCTAACAGAAGTTGCCTTAGGTGGTACACGAGCTTCTTGTACTTGTCAAAGAAGACGGGGGTGGCTTGCTTCGGAGATACCCTGGCCTGTGACTGCTCCGATCGAATAGATTTAAGATACTGCTTGACGCATAAGTTCGAGGCAGGATTTCCAGAACCAAAGCGATCATCCCAGTCACTGGTACGGCCCAACGCATTGAAAATAGATCGCAGTTTTCCGATAAGGGAGTCCACTGTGCCAGCAGATAACCGAGTGGGACAGTTACAGGTCTGTTTGCCGTGTAAACCGAAGAACTGACACGAGTCTTTGTGCACCATCGTTTTGCCCTTCCCATCTTTCCAGACCAAAAATCTGACAATGTCCCTCGGTGTGGCGGAAAATAGGCTCTTGCGTGGTTGCAAAGATGCCAGGAAACCCGAAAATTCCGCCTCCAACTGTGATTTCTGGCGTTGGTAGGCTGTAGAGGCTCTGACGGAGTCGAGATCTTTAATTCTGGCTTCTAACTGTTCTAAGTCAATCTTAAACTTCTTGGAGGAGGGACCCAAAGCATTAGAACCATATCTTTGGAGCCCACATCTCTGACAGAACTGGAAACAGTCATCATTTGGATACGAGCATTCGTTACACTGTACAGCTGGGCGCCAAACGCGGGGGACCGAAAACAAACTCTAAACAGAAATACAGGGATTAGGACATACCCTAAACGCCCAAAGGTCCCAAGGTAAAGGCTTGGTAAGGAATGAGCCATTGGGAGTAGGAAACAAAAGTACGTCAAGGTCGCCCAAAGCACCAAGGCGGACCGAATCTGTAGATCGGCCTGAAATAATAGGCCACCAGTAACGACGGGGATGAGGATCAGGAGTAACTAAGGTAAAAGGACAAGGCTGGGAGGATAAAAAGCGCAGGACTATCCCAACCAAAGCCAAAGGAGGGAAAACGTACGCGTTGTCCGTGGGCTGGAGGGTTTGAGCGAAAATATTGACTCCAGCAGACTCCACACTAGGCCAGGGGGTGAAATGTCTCAAACGGACGCCATGAGAGTCACGGGGAGCATTAGAATCTAAAGCCATTAGATCGATGGAATGAGGGCCCCAACACCGCTCGACTTCTCTCCAAAGACGAGGAGACAGCATGCAATCACTGTTCGAGAGGGCCCTGGAGGGGGTGTCTGCTGGATTATCCCTCGAGGGGACATATACTAAGGACAGGGCGATATTAAACCTCAAAGTGGTTTCATAGATGGCTTGGATGACGTCGGAAAGAGCTTTGCTCTTACCACCCTGATTGGACCATGCACGAACTAAGGGAAGACTGTCCACGTGAGCGTCAACTCGGGAGGCCGCAAGAGATCCCGCGCCAGCCAGAATGGCATTCTTGAGGGCCAGGGCCTCCCTGTTGACAATCGGCTGGGAGCGATCGTAGGGTGTCCAGTAGTCGCGTACTTCAATGGAATTGCCAGATTCATCGGGAAAGACACCACCCCAGCCAGAGTTGGATGCATCAGAATACATAGTCATGACAACATGCCTCTCTTCGAACCAGGGGAGACAACCTTGCCAGTTGTCCAGAAATCTCCAGCGAAGGATTTCACTTCGCAAATCGCCCGAGACTTTAATGGACTTATGAGGGGACTTGATGCAGGATGAGATAGCACGGAACGAGGCGCGAGTATAAAGTCGAGCCGCGGGTACCGCGATAGAAAACGAGGTGGTTTTGCCCGCAAAACGTTGCAGAGTTTTAAGATCCACGGTATCTTGGGACAGAATAGATTCTCTTAAGGTCTTAAACTTGAGCTTCTTGTCTTCTGGAAGGACGAACGCTAACAAAAGAGAGTCACAAAGGTAACCCAAAAAACGCACGCGCTGGGAAGGGACGAGGGACGACTTCGACAAAGCAAGGGTATACCCCAGCGAAGTAAGAACTGAAACAACAATAAAAGCCGCCGCCTCAGCTAATTCAAAGTCGGACCAAACTGGAAGATTGGGGTCCCTGCGAACCATAAGCTGTCCTGCATGGCGATCATCGATGTACTGGGAACAGGGAACGCCCAAAGTTCTTATATAACTTGTTGCCAATAAACCAGTTGTGTGATACACATACGCACTCGCCTTCCACCCGAAGGGAAGGGTATTGTACACGAAATAACAGGCCTTCCACTTAAGTCCAAATAGGGTCCTGCTGGAGGGGGAAAGACAAATATGGTCATAGCCACTTTTGTCATCACATACAATCTGATAATGACCAGAACCAACGTATCTTGGAAGATCAGAAAGGTAATCTAGGGAAAAGGGGCAATCTTTGATCCACAAATTTAGGAACCGTTCATCGTGACACATTCTTGGCTTCGAAGGCTCAACAGTTATAGGCATAACAAGATGAGGAGCTTCAACTTGTCCTACCCTGCCCCAAAATACAAGAGAGCCGTTTTTAACGCGATCTATTATAGTAGAGGAAATAAATTCCTCAAACTGAGCACAAATAGGGCTATTAGGAAATTCCATCTTAGGGGGAGATGGTGAATTGAAAAATTTTCCCGCGAACTTGCCTTTAAAGGGAACAACGAAGGACGCAACATTCACTTTATCTCGGACAAAACACATTGGCTCCCTTTGAGGAGGAAAATGTTCAGCAATGAACTCCCATTGAGCTAAGTTGTTATGAAGCTGACCAGGAACAAAAAAAGACAGGTCTCTGAAAGTGAGCATGCGTGGACTAGCTTGAACGCGTAAGGCAGCCACCTGTTGAGGCGAGGGGACTGGGCCGACAAAACTGGTGGGCTTGCCCTCCCAGTTACACCACTTCTGCGTGACACTAGGCGGTGGTTCACAAGAAATAGACGCAAAGAACTCAGGATCGAACGAGACACAAGGAAGCGATTCCTGAAACAAAACAACGGAAACCTAAGAGGGAGAGCGAGGGAAGCCCACCAGAATTGCCGGCCTTAAGCAACCTCAAAGAGGCATAAAAGGCATTAGACACCCGCACCCAAGGCACGACAATACTGGTACGCAAGGGAAGAGTAACAGCTAAGAGAAAATAAATGAAAGCAAAGGTAATTCCCACACAACTTTAATGACAATTTCTTAAGATAAAAAAGAAGTACACTGCCTTTGGAAATGCCCGCGTTGACCACAGTTAAAACAGACTCCACGCCCCCTACGAGAGCCGCGAGGCGGAACACCTCGAACATAAGAGGACGAGCGTTGCGGCGTATTCCATCTTGCATAGGGATGGAAACCACTGGAGCCCCGTTGTCTGGACATCTTGGCGATAGAATTGGCAACCTCGCTCTCCTCTTTACTGCCAACGAGACGAATAATGATATCACCAAACTCCACGGAAGAGGAGAGGGGTCTGGTCTGGCGAAGAATTGCTTCATATCGCGGGGCCGACGGGTCACCAGAAACCCGCGCCTCATCAGCAAGCTTCTGAAGGGCTGCCAGAATGGCATAAGGATCTCTTAAGTGACGAGGAGCAGACGCAAGTTGCCGAACCAGTTGGAGGGTAATCGTTACATCTGCACCCTTGCCTGAGCCTTCCTTAAGGGTGTTCAACTGTTCTCTCAGTTCTCGCACTTGCTGGGCCAACTTAAAATAGCAAACAGAGAGAAAAAAAAGGAAAGGTCTAATTAACAGGTGGCAACGAAAATAACCCATGAGGCGAGGGAAAATAAACAAGTCCCACTGGCTGCCGACACCGAAAACAATAACACTGAGGAGGAACGGCGGAACATAATATTATCTCGATCGCGGTTCTTAGAGGATGAAACAAGAAATAAAAATAAAAATAGCGACAAAAGACACAAAGAAAAGCGAAAAAGTACTGTCTGCAGTTATGTATATATATGTCCATACATAACCGGAGACAGGCGTAAACAAAATAGATTTCTTCCTAGTTAGGGCATCATCAATTCAACACAAACGACGAGTGGGAATTGCAACTTTTTCCCACCTATTTTCCGACCAGACACATCGGCCTTCCAAACAAAACAAAACAAACAAACAAAAAAAAAACAAAATGTTCTCAGCCCACCGAGAAAAGGCACATAATTTTATCAGCCCCCACCGAGAAAAAAGCACGGAATTTTCTCAGCCTCCACCGAGAAAAAAGCACGGAATTTTCTCAGCCTCCACCGAGAAATAAGCACGGAATTTTCTCAGCCTCATCAAGAAAAAAGCGCAAACAATGAAAAGCTAAGTCCCCCGAGACAACCGGACTGCGCTTTAGGCCACAGCCTAAATAAACACGGCAAGAAAGCAAAAACGACAAAAAATAAAATGAATAAAAAGGAAGGGAATGCCGGAGAGAAATAAATCGCCTAGAGTAGAATCGGAACACTAGATAAACTCGGCCACGACCGAGAATGAAACGCGAAAAGTAGAAAACGAGCACAAAGAAATTTACACAACTTACTTTGGGTACAACCAAAACACTCAAAACAGGCAAAGATATAGCGCAAAAAATAAAAATAAAAATAAAAATAAAAATTAAAGCGAGAGAGAACATTGAGCGGTAAAAACTCATTCCCGGCCACTACCGAGCGAAAGGGAAAAAGGATGTGGGCTAACTGAGAACCAACTTGCCAAAGAAACGAGTTTAGTCAAGGAAACAAAAATTTAACGGCCCCAACCGTCAATAAACACGTGGAGAGAGCATTCTCTGACGCCGGCCACGACCGACGAGAAAACCGACAAGAAAAAGCCAACTAGGTAAAACCAGAGACGCGAGAAACCTGATTTAAGCTACTTCTAGGGGTAAACGAAGAATTGAACTGACGAACAATTACCTCTTGCGGAGCAGCGTCAACCGCATTCGCAGGATTCTCGACCGCTGGAGCCGCGGCAGGAACAACAACAGGGGCGGCGGCTGGTGGAGCTACGGGCAGTTCTTCGGGTACCGGAACATCAGGAGGTAAAACCACAACGGGATGTGGAAGTTGTTCTTCGGCCATTAAGACGTGACGCAGGAAAGATCCTCTCAGCTGGCGCTTGCATCTAAACTGGACAAAATCCCTTACACACGAGTTTATTAAATACAGAAATTGACTCCCGAGGGAGATTACTAAACACACGCCTGTAAATACAACTCTAGCGAGTAATTGGACAGAAAATAAGGCCCGTGTTGCACGAGCGAGCACTGGGAATAGTAGAGCGCGGCGGGGCGGTCAGTGGGGAGCGAGTTTATAAATTGTACATCGGGAAAACGGGAGGAGGAGGGGGGGGGGGGACGAGGGGGGTTAATCGCTTTCCCCCTCTAGTCTCCCCTCGTTTTCTTTTGTTCGTGAACAGTTTCCCCGCGCTCTACAGTATCTGAACGCCGGGAACAGGCTAATCTAGTATCCATTTATTAACTATTTAGAAGAGCTGTAAATTTTTTTTATCCATTTCATTGTAATATTATAAGCATTGTAATGTAAAGCGCATTTGATCATATAGCCATGTATTTTGCGCTATATAAATAATGAAGTCATGTTATGGCATGTTTTAACCTGCGATCGGACGTTCTTTTTTTTCGGGAAGGGCAAAATTTGATGGATACGCAAAGGGAAAAATCTTGCCTGATCGTAGATTACGATCAGCATATTTTAGCCGATGTGGAATTCGTAGCCTCTTCCAGGCGTTCAGATATGATAGCACAGTGAAAGAGCGGAAAAGCTGTTTTTCCTGCTCAGTCTGCTCAAATGCTCAAAAGTGTGAACATTTACGTAAAAATTGGGTTTGAAGGTAAACTGGAAATCTTGTGCCCATCACCTAAAATTTTCTATTTTCTCATCTGAAACTATACCTTATTAAAATAACTTCTGCGAAAAAATTTTGCGATTCGAACAAAAGCCGATTTTTTTACAATTTTTTGAAGTCTACATTTTTGCGGTACACTCGCGCCGCTGATCATGCAAACTAGCAAGCTCACATATGACGTCATGTGACGTAATTAAGGAACTCGCATTACTTTGCCTTCACCAGCTGTACACAAAAAAGATCAATTTCAAGTAAGAATTGAATCACAATGTCTTCGTAAGAAGAAAGTTTTTCTGAAAAAGAAAAACCTATCAGAACTCTTAATGTTTTCCTGTCGATAAGGTCACGTGTTCCTTAAAGTACGTCATACTCCGAGAGAAGACTAAGACGAATGGTGTGTAAAATGGCGGCAAATTTGAACGTTTTGAAAAAATTGTAAAAAAAAATCGGGTTTTGTTCAAATCGCAAAATTTTTTCGCAGAAGTTATTTTAATAAGGTATAGTTTCAGATAAGGAAATAAAAAATTTTAGGTGATGGGCATGGAATTCGCTTACCAGTTAATAATGTGTGTATTTGCCGACACATATACTGTACTAGATACGTTTTTGTTATAACATGAAAATCATTTTGTTTTGTGATTTTAATTTTCTCCATGTGTATTAAAGTTTGCGAGGATTTGTATTCGCGGGGTATTAGTTTTGTGACTTTTGCAATCACGCGCGAAATTAAGACCCGCGAAATTTCATTAAGTATCAGTTAAGTTCTTTGTTTTTCTCGTTTACTTCTGGCCTTTAACCTTCTGGCAGACTTTTTATTTCTTTGCTTTTTTTTAGTAAAAACAAAGAAAACAACGGTTTTCTGACTGTTCATTTTGGTCCTTTTGAACGTTTTCTTGTTTTAGGTTTTTCCTCGTTACCGTTAGAACGCTCCGTAGTAGGGTACGTCATCGTGGGGATTTTTCCCGGAAGTGAGAAACTGCTGTCACGCAACTTCGTGTTTGTACCAAATTCAAAATGGCGGTCACCTAAAAGGTGTTCCTTTTTTGTCTCGTTACCCGCAACTAAGATCTTGATAGACGAGAAATAAGAAAATGGAAGTCGGCTCACGTGTAGTCCGTGGTCCGGACTGGATGTGGGGAGACCAGGATGGAGGAGAAGGAAATGTTGGAACCGTGGTACAACATGGTCAAGATAGAAACCTTCCCGATGGAACTGTTTTAGTTGTTTGGGATTCTGGAAGACAGGCTAATTACCGCGCTGGACATTCGGAAAAGTTTGATCTTCGGATTTTGGACTGTGCTCAAGCAGGCAAGTAAATTATTCACTTTCGATTTGGTCACAAATTTTTCCCTTTAGAACAAGAGTGTTCCAATCTGTTTCAGGCCACTTTCAATTTTGACCTACGAAGACGAGTAAATATGTTTACGTTGTTACACCACTCTTTTATCACTGAATCTTTCACCCGAATTTGTCGGTGCCAATTTGGATTTCTCTATTTCTTCCCAACAACGTAACGATAAAAAAGCTAAATTACGTCTGCAAAACTCAAAGATTTGGATTCTAAATGGAATTTGCATATTGACGAAGCTGGTGATTAGCTGGTCGACACGGGCTGATGAAATCCACCGTCAAGTAGCTATAACTGTTTTCTTAGTTGTAATGTAAGGTTCTCGCTGCCCTTGTGAGCTCGAAATTAGTACTAATGATGAACACATATATCTGATCCCATTTTAAATCAGTCTCCGTCATCGAAGTCAAGTTCATGCAGCGTATATGTTTTTGAAGTCATGTAAACCATGCCGTTTGTTGATCGTTTTTGTCAAAGTGTTGATAAGGAATTGCCTGAGTTTAGTAACACCCTTTCGATATGCAACTATATCAGAACACGCTTGCAGAGGTTATGGTTGAAGACACAAATTATACTGTACTTTAATACTGTCAAGATATTTCTGAGTAAGCGTCTTTTTATACCTTTGTGGGGACGACAACACTGAAGGCGGAAGTACACATCCGGGATTCAGCGACTTGGTGATGTTTACAGTCATAAGAAAAAAATTCAGGGATCAACAAGAATACACATTTTTCTGATCATTTATTTCTTACCCATATAAATTTACAATTTTTTTTCTAAAGCATTTTCTCTTTTTTGGCTTTTCCTCATATTATTTGATCCTTAATTTTGTGATTAATGGGACTTGTGTAGGACAGATTGATTATATTATTTTCACAATTTATGTGGCATTTTATGAAAGAGTAAGATAAAAGTAAGACTGTGTATAAGGCGCACATGTACCCTATGCCTAGGAAGTAACTATTCTGAAATGCTGTCTCGATGCTGCTGTAGGTGTGAAGCACACTTCTGTCAAATGTGATGGCTGTAAGCAATCTCCTCTTGCTGGAACAAGGTGGAAATGTGCAGACTGTCCAAACTATGATCTCTGTTCACCATGCTTCATGAATGACGTGCATAACATGCATCATTCATTCCTACGTTTTGACATTTCAGGTGGAGATGGGTAAGTATAATGTACCTAATGGGTTTAATTTAGTCTCTTCTTTTCCCTCGCCTTTGTCAGAAGGTTTATGCTTGTTCCTGTAACACTTAAAAGGAACTGATCCAGTATACAACTACATGTAACAGTTTTTATCTATGAGTACAAGGAAAGGGTAATCGTCATCATTATCAAGCCCCGGTATCCACATAGAAATTCTCCAAACTGATCACCATACATTTCCTGAAAGAATTAGTTGTGAGAATTTGATAATAGATCAAGGCATTTTCTCTTGGATGATCAATCTATTAATTCTCATAACTTATCTCTTGACAGTGTATGGATATTGTTAAGAGAAAATTGATCTTTATCACTATTGGGACTTAAAGGGTTAAACACGATCGGATTTAAAGCTCAGTGCCTGTAGGGTCATGTAAAAATAATTACAATACAGTCAACTATGATAATTACTTACAATATACAACTACAATTACGGTACGACTGGGAAAACCGTGAACACTTGAAATATCCCTGGAATGTTTATTGTGTTATGACCAATCACAGCAAAGATCAGGACATGCGAACTAGCCCAAAACCACAAACTTATTAAGGTTCTTGATTGTGGTTCAGTTTTCCTACAACACAGTAACTTTACAGAAATATTTCTGGTGTTCATAGTTTTCCCGGTTTGACTGTAAAACTACAAAAAGATACAATAAGATTCTTAAAAGACAATAGGTAAAAAATTAAAATGAAGAGTGTTGCTGTATAATGCATATTAGTATGAAATAAGTTTAGTACTTCAATTATGACTTGAAATCATGGAGTTACTGTTTAAGCACTATAAATATAGATATGGATCAGCTCACCAAATGGAGTACTGATAGACTATCCTTAAGCTTACGGGCTTTTACAGTGCATGTGCTGTATTGACCACTTTGACGCTACACTTGAGACTCAGCCAGTGTAGGTGTTGAGCTGATATGGACAGTTTTGTGAGACAAATTTAATAATACAGTCAACACCCTTAAAAAAAAGTCAAGTGGATTAGCCCTTTCACTGCCAGAGTGAATGATGAAGTCTTGTGAGGTGGTTCTCAACGTTTGAGTCTTTTGATGAATTCCTGTAGTGTGACCATTCAAATGAAACTTCTTCAGCAGTACTTTCTCATACTACTGTTTATTTAGTTTGTAGTTCCTCTACCTTTTGAATTTCTGGATGAAATCCTATGGTGTGACCTTTCAAATGAAACTTCTTCAGCAGTACTTTCTCATGCTACTGTTTATTTAGTTTGTAGTTCCTCTACCTTTTGAATTTCTGGATGAAATCCTTTGGTGTGACCATTCAAATGAAACTTCTCCAGTAGTACTTTCAGTTGGTGCTATTTATTTAGTATGTAGTTCTATCTGATGAGACTATGGACGAAATGAGACTTGTGGACTAGTGCGAACATTCAAATGAAAACCTCTTGGGTAGTACTTTCACAAGATGCTATTTTCATTTTAGAAAATGAAATAAGTGGAATTTTAGTTAAAATGACTTTGGTCTCTTCTAGGAGTCGGTGAAAGGGCTAAGAAACTCAGGCTGAAATTTGATGAATTAGGCACGGTACAAATAAGAACCAGTTCAGAGAGAGTGCTCTGGCTGGATGTGATGATTCGGCTTTACTAACAAAATTTGCACGCTCTTTCATTTAGCCCGTTTTAATAGCTCCATGACTGTTTTTGATTTATTGGCGATTTTAATAGTCATGAGGATTTTTCCAGAGGTATGCACAGGTTTTCAAGTCGACCCTCAGCCTCATCCCTCAAATCATTTCCACGTTGGTGAATGATTCAATTTTCGTTTCTCGTCAGTGTGTAGGTTATCACTGCTGATGTGCGAATTTGAGTAGATATTTTTTTCTTCTTAGAATCCCAGTTGGAAAACGCTCGAACTTCACCAAGCAACAATCAAGAGGCCTTTTTCCGGGTGCTCGAGTGACGCGTGGACGAGATTGGAAATGGGGACACCAAGATGGTGGAGGTAATGTTGGGCAATTAACAGAAATAACTTCTTGGAATGGAGTGGAGAGGGCAGGTGCCAATGTCATGTGGAATCTGCTTAGCAGGAACACCTACAGAACAGGTCACATGGGAGAGGTAAGTTTTGGTAAATAAATGCCTTGAACTGGATCTGGAAGCGGTGATCCTGATTCTGCATTCCCGAACCTTTTTGTTGTATTTATTTTTTTATTTATTTACAATTTAGGTCTGTCGCTCGACACTGAGCATTTTAGATCGCTCTAAAAAGGAAAAACAAGTGTCTGAAATGGCGTTTTTAAGCGCAAAAGTAATGATTAGAAGTGTTGATAAATGTTTGAAATTGCATTTTCAAAAGCAGCCATTGAATTGGACAATGCTGTTTCCCTTGGGAGTTGATTCCATTTTGTAATTGTCCTTGGGTAGAAGGAATACTAGTAGTAATCCCTAATAGTTTTCGGCTTTTTCACGGGAATTGCGCATCCCAAACTTCTTTCGTCGCTATCCCAAATGTCATTTTCTTTCTTTATTCGCATCCTTGCCTAAATTTTGCCGAATCTCGCTTCTGGTGGCGTGGTGACCAGATGCCCCAGGTACATGTAGCTGTCTGGAAATCATAGAAACGCTATGCTGTGTGTTCGATACAGCTTCCTAAATAATGTGTAGCTCTCGAAGCAGGGCCGTAGCTAGGTTTTTTGTAACAGGGCGGGGCATTATCGCGAGCTGAAGGCACCAGGCTTGTAGTGGGGTCTGAGGTTGCGAAATGCTATTTTCAGCACTTGTCATGAGATATGTCTCCGAAAAATCGACCTCGAATATGCAAGTCACTCTAATCAAAATAACTGAGTCTAAAGAAAACAAATCCATCCAAAGACTTGATGTGTCTAGCTCAACAGGTCGGGGGAGGGGCAGCAGCCTTCCTTGCTCCCCTGCTAGCTACGGCTCTGTGAAGGATTTCTAATCTGATTAGTTTACGCAAAATTTTGAGACCCGATTTCGCATTCTCAGGTACTCTCCGGCTCTTCACAGTATACGTAGTGATTTCCTATGTTTCAGTCTTAAAGCGTGTTTTGTAAGGTTGAGAAATAATGATAAGCTACTCTGTTGACATCTACACTGAATGCTCTCCGCAGAATCGCGGTATTTTTGCTATAATAAGTATTTTTTTGAGTATCTCCCTCGAGCCACTCTTTAACCTTTAGCGGAAACTTTCCGGCTGACTTGGAACGTTGGTACTTGGACATACTTTAGAAACATTTCAATATATACTTTTTCTAAAATGTTTACTGTGTTTGTTATTTCCTAAGGTGGACCTTAAATGCTCATCCTCTGCGATTGGGCCGCCATACTATCGTGAATGTTTGGCGAAATTCGGAGAAAATAGACGGCGACTCGATTCAAATCGATTGCGTGTCGGAGATCGGGTATCTGTGTGTTTGGATGCTGAGGTGTTGAGAGCGATGTCTGCTGGTCATGGTGGCTGGGTTGATGACATGGCTAACGTAAGAATCACGATTTAGTTAACAAAACATGTAGCCCCCCTCGCAGGTGTTTTTAGTGAGTGGAGCTACGAGCTCCCCTAAAAACGCCTGCGTGGGAGGCTAGAAAACAGGGGGATCAGAAAACTGTACCGTGAATGTTACTTTGTGAACTGTAATAGGGTTAGAATTGAAATACTTGAATGTAGGTGTTTACATCTTGTCCGGCCTCAATCTACGTCCACACGGCATTTGCTGATAATTTTCGACTGGTTTAAAATTTGTGCGTTTAGGGGTTCCGTTCACACGGACAAAAAATTTATACGCTTAGCCGTTCAACCTGGCTCGTTAGGTCCGTGTGAACAGAGCGAAAATATTGAACGATTCCGTATGAGCGATGTGTCCGCTCAAATTTTTCAGCGGCCGGTTGAAAACGCGTCCTTTGTCGTTTGAAGTTAGCTTTGCGGTCTGGTAGTGAAACTGGAACACGAAAATTGCAGTGTAGCTCTAATTTTTGAGTCTAGGTACAAAATCTTAAATTTTGACCAATGAAATGAAAGCTACTGAGCAGTACTTTCCGCCGGTACTGTTTATTATGCTGTACAAGGTGGGTCTAACTTTTGAGTCTGTGGATGAAATCCTGTGGTGTGAACATTCAAATGAAAGCTACTGAGCAGTACTTTCCGCCGGTACTGTTTATTATGCTGTACAAGGTGGTTCTAACTGTTGAGTCTGAATTATCTCCTAACGCGTGACCATTCAAACGGATTGAGCTACTGAGAAGTACTTCCCTGTGGCACTATTAATTGAAATGTGATATATACTACATGCTGTACAAGATGATTCTAACTATTGATTCTGTCGTTCATGCTGTACATAGGAAAACATTTTAACCAGCTTTCTCATCTTTGTAGTGCATAGGCAAAGTTGGCAAAATATCTAAAATTGACGCTGATGGTGATGTTCACGTTAGCTATGGACTACAAAGTTGGGTTTTCCATCCACAAGCCATAACTAAGGTATGTATGGAATGTCCGTTATCTCGCCTATTGCCGTGGTGCTTATCTTGCTCTCACTTGAGTGCAGACTTTCTCTTGCTAAGGATCAAAAGAATGCTCGATTTCCTCGGCGTCTTTCTGGTCTGGTCTTTGATTCTCTCCCGACCCCTTTGGTTGAATAACAAACACATCTTCACCTCTAACTAACTTTTCCAGTGCCTGTCTCTGATCTTAAAAATTTTAGAGTTTAAAGTGCCTACAACCTAAAATTTTTTATTTTCTTATCTGAAACTACACCTTATTAAAATAACTTCTGCGAAAAATTCTGCGATTTGAACCAAAGACGATTTTTTTAGAATTTTTTAAAAACGTTCAAATTTGCCGCCATTTTGGCACACCATTCGTCTTAGTCTTCTTTCGGGGTATGACACACTTTAAGGAACACGTGACTTTATCGACAGGAAAACATTAAAAGTTCTGGTAGGTTTTATCTGTTTCAGAAAAACTTTCTTCTTGCGAAGACATTGTGATTCAATCCTTACTTGTAATTGATCTTTTTTGTGTACAGCTGGTGAAGGAAAGGTAATGCGAGTTCCTTAATTTACGTCACATGGCGTAGTAGTAGTAGTAAACCTTTATTTAACTAGGGTAATCCCTTCAGAATACTTAAAAGTATATCTATTATCAATAGGAGCCCTAAATTAAGACTAATAAAAAAGTTCAAAATAAATAATAAGAAACTAAGTAACTATAAGTTAATAATAGTACAGTATATGAGTATATGCGTCATATATGAGTCTGCTAGTTTGCGTAATCAGCGGCGCGGGTGTACCGCAAAAATGTGGACTTAAAAAATTGGTTAAAAAATCGCGTTTTGTTGAAATGGCAAAATTTTTTTCGCAGAAGTTATTTTAATAAGGTATGGTTTCAGATAACAAAATGTAAAACTTTAGGTGATGGGCACTTGAAAGGATTCTAAAACTCGATCGAAAGCCAACTGGGGGGACCTCTCTATTCTGATATGATAAAATTATGCGAAAATCTGTTGAATCTGGAATACCGCAGGGTTCCGTTCTAGGACCGACCTTATTTTCTCTTTACACAAGTGATTTACTTGAAGCTATAACCACTGCGACAACCTACATGTATGCTGATGATACTACCCTATATTGCATTGGCGATTCTATCGACGCAGTAATTTCTGAACCTAACAAAGCTTTGGAAGATCTTCTATACTGGTGCAAAACAAACTCCCTTGTGCCTCATCCAAAGAAATGGGAAGCAATGATCCTCTATCGTGGAGGATTCACTGGCCCATTGAAAGAGTTAACGTTGGCCCAGCACACCATCAAATGGGTTACACACTCTCGTCTATTAGGCGTATTGATAGATGATCAATATGATGTTAGTGTTGTTAAAAAAGGCTTTGTTGATAAGTTAAACTTGTTAAAACCTAGCAAATTTCTTCCAAAGAATATGTTATTAGACTTGTATTTTAGAGTTATTATGCCGTCGATCATATATGGTATATCAGTATGGGGAGGCCTCACAAGTAAGGAAGGTTTTAAGGCATTAGAAGCACTGCATTGTAGAGCTGCGAGAATTATCTTTGAGCTACCTTGGGAGATGTCTAATGCAGATGTTATGAAAAAGGCTAATTGGTCTTCTTTAGCCTTTATGCATAAAATTAACTTAGCTAAGCTTATGTATAAAATCCACAATAACCTGACTCCAGACGCTATGTCAGCTATTATTAAGAACAATGATAACATCAAGCGATATCAACTTAGGAAGAAACTGAAAATTGATGTCCCTCGTTTTAACACCAACTTCATGAGGAACTCTGTGGCTCGTAGAGGAGCAATAGTTTGGAACACGTTGGTTCCTCAACTTAATTACGATATAGACAATGTTAAGAAATATGCGATTATGGCAAGACGGTCAAAGGCTCTGCTACACCTAGATTTCGACTGTATCTCCCCTCAAACATTAACCAGAAGGGAGGAAGATTCTAAGTAATATATAGATTTAGCCAGGGCTAAAAGCGAAGCTCCTATTAATTCGAATTTATAATTCAAATCAAACAATAAACTTGTATTCCACAAATCAGTTAACTTTAGAGTACATTCATGTGACTTTTGAGGGAAAGACTACGTGATTTTCGAGAAAAATAATTTGCAAACAGTCCAAGCTAAGAGTGAACTTAATCTTACATCGAGTTGATAGCCTTTATATGTACACCCAAAAACTAGCAATCATCTTCGATCACATTTAAGAGCCGCTCTTGATCACAGTAGATTAGGCCTGGAAAACAAATCAGGCCGAATTTTTTGCGTTCGACATGTTTACTTTACAAAATCTTGCCAACAACTCTGGGGACGTGTAAACCAACCTTTTATACTTTTTGTATATCACATCTGAGGTGAAACAGTACCATGAGGCGCCGTTTTAATCGTACAGACCTCGGACAGAATGCAGTGTTTCACAATTTTGCAATACAAATTGCACTCATTCAATATTCAGGACGATCGAAGCACGTGTGGGCTTTTAGCGAAACCGTCAAAAAAATTTCCAAAATCACCTATACGGCTAGCCGGTTCTCACTTTTGACAAGTCGACTGTTTAAATTAAGATTAATATAGTTATACGCTTCAACACAATAAAGAATTTATTATAAAGATCTGTAATCTTCAAAAGCGTTTGACACGCGCGGCATTTTGACTACTCCTGCAAGCGATGTTCATGAGCGACTGAAAACAAACGGCACAGCGATTAAAATTGCAAAAGAGACTACTAACAATCAATAAAGAAAAGGGAAAATAATTCGGTGAAACATACAGAGACAACAATTTTCATTCACGAAGACAAGTATTAAAGTGTCTCTGAAAATCCTTGTTTACGTTTTAAGCCGGCTTCCCGGTGTTTGCTTTTTTCAAAGATGAACTCGAGGCAAGAAAATCGCTCAAAGCTTTCTTTTACAGCCAGAATTATAACCAAATATTCTTTGGAACGTTTTCTTTCTATTTGCGGTGAGAAAATGTCTAAAGGCTTTTTAAAGTTCCATAAGCTTATAATCAAACCTGATACTCGGTCACTCTCGGTCAGATCATTGTCTCAAATCTTACAAACGTGCATAAACCAAATAGCCGCGTAAACTACGCTCGACTTCATTAAATTTGATATAAAAAACAAACATCAAATACAATAATTACTCAGGCTTACCTTTCGAGATGCACTGAAAACTATCAAGTAAGGCCAGAATCGCTTCAAACTTTTCAACCGTCTTACGCATCAAGCAAGGTGAAAAACGAAAACGATGCCATACGAAATCGGATTTCCGACTTTGCCAAAGCGACGTATTTCTCGACCAAAAACCCAATAAACAAACTAGTCATGAATAGCAGAAGACTCTTGATAGCAGCTGAATTTCACTTTGTACATTTAGTGGAAAAAAACAGTTAAAAACATCACAAGTTGACACAAAACTCTGTCAGCTTCAGCTGTCAAAGTAAACAAGTTTCAAGATGCTGCATAAATTTTCCGCGTGAACTCACCTGTCAAATTTTGACCAATCAGAGTATAAAAATTGGACGTAGAGCGTGACCAACGCGTGACCTTGGTGAGAAAAGTCAAAAGCAACTAGCATGTCCTCCCTGCCTGTAAAAACTGGCTTAATTTTTAGCTTCCGAGGTCAGTTTGAAATCAAAATTTTAATTGTGCGGCACATATAAAACACAACATAATTCATATGAATTGAAAAATTAAGCTTGAGCCTGCAATCATTTGAAAACTAGTAACTTGTCAGCGGATAACTTCAAAAAGATACTCGACCTCGATTGATCGACACCTGAGCCCGCGATACGATCAGGTGATACTGGTCAGCGGATATCCTGTTTTGACAGCTGTCAATTGATCACAAGATTGATGTGCAATATGTCTGCAATATCAGTCTTCCTGTGCTCCCAAACTAGCTAGAAAGTGTGATTGAACATTGGTTGCCCTGTGGTGCGGACGGACGGGCGGGCTGAGGGCGGTGTACGGTCATGTGATTACCAAGTTTTCTGGGATGGGTAGATTTACTTACCCATGGTGCTCCGCAGGCGCGCTTCGCGCGCCAGAGCTCCGCTATAATTAGTGTTAATAATTAGTCGATACTAGAGTACCACCTTGTACTTTAGAATTTTAAGCTTTTATCGTTTTAGACTTGTAAGTAGTAAGTAGCTATATGATTTTAGCTGGTGTATATCCTATTTGTTTTCTAATTCATTAGTTATCTTATTTAATTATTTAGACACGACCCCACAAGCGAAGCGTCGCTTTAAATACTTATCGTGTATAAATAAAGATTATTGATTGATTGATTGAAATTGTTGCCAGACGAAACTCTGCAGGCGGTACCTATGTAACCTGATTGGCTGAAACCCGTAAAGGAAATCATACTCTTCCAGCCGCTCTTTCTGGAGGATGAGTGCGGGCTCATTTTCCTGAACAGCGGCTGGTAATCGAGCCCAAATCAAGAGGTTGTTCGTTGTTAAGCAATTGAACGCCAGTGTGAATAGTACGTTTATTGTGCGAATAAGCTTTGGTATTTCGACTCCACAGGTGCCCAGTTTTCAGGCAGGAGATAAAGTCCGAATTTTAAGCGACAAACAACTTGTACAAAATCTACAACAGGGCCATGGTGGTTGGAATGAGAAAATGACGACGGTGAGTCTTGGGTCTTGCGGCGGCTATGATACATCACTCTTTCTTTGTTACTCAGTTATGTCAAGGCAAGGCTCTTCCGTCAACCTTGCAGCCTAATACGCGAAACGTGCAAATAATAGAACCGAAAGTTAACTTTAAAGTTAGGCCCGCGGAAGAACCTAAACTCACGATATGACAACCGAAACAAATCTACCGTTGGTAGACCGAATGAGCTACGTGGCCAGACGGGATCATGTCGTGGGTGATTGAGATGGTAAGTCTCGCCCAAGAACAAGAGTGAAGGTTTAGGATACTCTGAAATATTGTGCCGCAGAGCAACAGACCAAACGAGTAGTTAGTTTGTGTGCTCTTGGAGGTAGAGTTTTCAGTTTTGTCGAGGGTATTTGACATTTGCCTCCGATCACCTTAATGTCACACGACATTGGCACTTGTTGTGTCTTAAGTAAACGTACCTTACAGGACAGCAGATAAAAAGCGGAAAAGGGAGCTTAAACCTCTAATGTAAATCACGCACCGTTAACATGGAACACTGAGTACAATTCGCGGATGGCGTTGTCGCTTTTTCTAACATCTTTTGTTTACGCTGAAAAAGGATATCAGAATTGTACTTTATTTGCTAAGTTTCAGGTTCTGAATTGTAGACCTTTTGCCACAAAAAATATATGGCACATGGGTGCTCGTCTTTAAAATAACAATCAGAACCGTATGCTGACTAAGTTTCGTAACTTACTAGGCTTTAGGAAAAGAGGGAAGGATCTTAGAAGTGGATTCTGATGGCGATGCCGTGGTTTTGGTTGATTCGGATTTGTGGTTGTTGAACCCAGCTGCATTAGAAGATATTTCGGAAGGCGGTGAAGCTACATCAAGACGAGGCGATACTTCCCCCACTAATCCAGGTAACTGCGTGACAACTGAACTCTTCTGGTTCAGTTTGTATAAACGCAACTTCAGTCCCTACAGCTAATGTCCCATGTTTAGCACTGTCAGTCTCTTTACTTATCCACTAGATGACGTTTCATTTTATGTGATTGGCCCCCGTGCTATTTTGGAACCAAATTTTGAACGGGAATTAACAATGTCGTGCAACGCTGACTGGGTGTTATCTCCTGGAATGTTTGCAAACATGCTACCCCCGCTCTACCCTTAACTTGTTTAGGCGAGTTGTGCCTTTCCGATATATCAGTCTATGTCAATCTGGAAAAATGCGGTCACTGACTGCCTCTGAATTGACTACTCTGAGTGATTACTGTGAACTCCCTTCCACAGTTGACCGAGCAACGGATCTCTTAAGGATGCTTCTTCTTGAAGCTGTTTCATCCAAAGGAGGCAGTGTCGATCCAGGAGACAGATTAGTAAATGCTTCATCCAATGGTAACCTTCAGGAGGTCCGTGAAATTCTTGAAGCACATCCTGGCAAGGTATTCTTCTGCGTCTAACAGGGAGCTTAAGCAACGACGACGGCGACGACAACGAGAACGGCAAATAAACAGGGGCACCCAACGAGGATATAGTTCAAAACCACTTAACATAGCATTGTTGAACGTATTTTAGTATTCAAACGGTAGATATAGGCATATTTTTGTCTCCTAAAAACTTTTCATCTGTTCGGATTTCCTAGCTGAAAGTCTAGTGATCCGAAAATTATAGGGATAAAAACTTACCTTCTCGAAAATTTCAGCCAGGAAAAGGCTTTCGAAAATTCTAGGTGGCCTTTTTTAGGGTCAAAATCCGTTAAAAATGGGTAATTATACCATTTTGTAGATGTTCGAAAATCCTAGGAGAGGTAGGCAAGCAAGAAATTTTACAACAAATGCTCCGAAAATTCTAGATCTCAAATCGTCTTCCGAACAGATATTTTCCCGAAAATTGCCGTTGGGTGCCCCTGAATAAAGTAATAGGTTTAGATCGGCAAAACAACAACTAATTTGCACGTGCATCACGCTTTCTTGCATATTTCCTTGCACGTGCATCACGCTTTCTTGCATATTTCCTTGCACGTGCATCACGCTTTCTTGCATATTTCCTTGCACGTGCATCACGCTTTTTTGTATATTTCTTAACCGTCGTCGCACGACTACAACGTGAAAGTGTCTAAAATGACGTTTTGTCGACCACGGGAACACAGGACAACAAGTTTCTTATTCTTTTCCAGAACTTTGATACAGTCCTTTAGAATTCAACGCCAAAAAAATTTGCCAACATTTGACGAATTAAACAAGATG
Organism: Porites lutea; assembly: GCF_958299795.1. Classification (NCBI taxonomy): domain Eukaryota; kingdom Metazoa; phylum Cnidaria; class Anthozoa; order Scleractinia; family Poritidae; genus Porites; species Porites lutea. The sequence goes on from NC_133208.1 coordinate 28,540,504, forward strand.
GAATAAACGCGATAAAGTTTGAGGCAGCGCGAATTCACTTTCAAAGTGACGTTTTCATGGCCGTCGCCGTCGTTGATGCTTAAAAAATTACTCCACTTCCTTTACAGCGGTTTTCAATCAAAATTGGATCTAGCCAATTAAAGTAGACTCGGTCATTCATTGAGCCAATCAAAACTCAAAACAGATTCTTGAAGCTGCTAAATTTCGCGGGAAAACGTGTGTACGCAAGTTGCGAACGGCTTGATTCATTTCTGATTGGTCAAGAACACGTAAAAATGCAAAAACAACTCAGTCTCGATATATTGTTTTTTTCAATAGGTAATAAAAATGTACCTTTCAGTTACCTACCCTTTAAATTACCAAATGGCACTATTGATTAATCACAGTTAGCTGGCAGATATTGACAAGAAGTGATTAGTCGATTTTCATCACATTAGATGTTATTATTTACTTTTATCCATATTTTGTTCATGTTTTTTAGATCGATCATAAAAGAGGAGGGAAGACTGCTCTTCATGTGGCCTGTCATCAAGGACGGAAAGAAATTGTACAGTACCTTTTAGGTAAAGGTGCTGACAAGGACATCAAGGTTTGTATATTTTCAGTGGTTTTGTTCATTTGTCTACAGTCTTGTGTAAATTCGACCAATTGCGCCCCTGTTCAGGTGAATTCTCTTGACGTTTGCTAAGATAAATAAAATTTCATTGAACTGTCGTCTTCATCTTGTCTCATCGGGGCCATGGTCTTGGGAAAAAAGTAAGTGTTTTGCTATTGAAAGGCTTATCATCATAATCGCTATCATTTCCATCACCATTATCATTATCAATGTCATTTTTGTTATAAATTTTCATTATCTTTATTATTATTACTATTATTATTATTATTATTATTATTATTGCTGTAAACAGGTACAGGGGCCCGTTTCTCGAAAGTCCCTGTAACGTTTCGGGCCCGAAAAGCTGTTTTATGTTTGTCTTGTTGGTGTTCAGTATCGAAGTTTCAATAATTTTGAAAATGATGCAATGAAGCTATCAGTTAACAAAGCGAAATTGAGTGGTTTGAGAGCCAGGAACTGTGCAACTTCTCGTGAGTTAAAAAAAAAATTGCCTTCGGGTCCAAAAAGTTACCGGGCCTTTCCAGAAACAGGCCTCTGGACTATTTTAGTTATCTTACATTTTTTGTGGATTGTTAGGATGAACAAGATTACTCTGCGTTGCACCATGCCGCTTATGGGTGAGTTGAAAAAAACTATAATGCGACGTGCCTACAGTAAGCCTACGAAAAGAAATCGTAACGTGCATTTTAAGTTCTACATCAGTAATAATTAAGTTTACGATTTTCGCACATCCTATAAATCTCAAAAGTTTTCATGATGTTTTATGGTTTTTCCTGTCTAAAAATGTGTGTGTTTCCGGTAACAATTTTTTATCCTGCACCTTTTGGTTAGAAAACTTTAAATGTGGTGCTTCTTTTCGCGCTCGATCGAGCTCGTAAGAGGGCTTTGAGGTCAGAAGACTTCGTCATTTAGGGGCAAACTCATCTCCGGCTGGTTGGCAGAAATTGTATTGTGTGTGTCGTCGTATTCATGGCTTGCAATCACGTGACAAGGGGGCCATGTGGGTGGTGTGTTGGTGGTCAATACAATAGAATTTTTTCTCGAAGAATTTACACGAAAATAGTTTCCACAGGAGAGAAATGCTTTTGTTCTGGCCATCAATATGTTAGATTTAGGGGAATGGGAGTCAGTCTCCTGTTTTAACTCCTCTTCTCCCCCTCCCCCTCCCCCAGAAAGGCCTGATACGCAGAATCACCTAATACTCCGGCTAAAAGGGCAGAGACTTTTGGCCTAGCTTTCCTAAGTTTTTAGTAGAGCGTGCCTTATTACACGTGCCGTTAAGTTTCTTTAGAACAAGATCGGTAAGACGACTTTGGAATTGAGACACTTTTTTAAAGATGCTTCTCTTTTTTGTTCATAGTGATCGCAGTGGAGAAACAGTGACTGCGATGTTAAACACAGGTACAAATGTAAATGTCTCCGATAACAAGAACAAAAGCACGCCGCTTCACTTAGCTGTCAATCAAGGTAATGACGCTGGGGTGAGGTCACTGCTGGCGTCAAGGCATTGCGACGTTAACTGTCAGGTGAAGATTGTTTTTGCTAATAAGAAGCTTTCAGCCGGGGAAACCCCACTCCCCCCCCCCGCCCCCCTCTGCCACTGGGAATTCTTAGTGAGGGTGTGCCGCCCGGTTCTCCAAATCCTGACCCTATTTCAGACCAAAAAATGTGGCATTTTCCACACCCTTTCTGAGACCAGGCCCTAGTTGTTCAAAACCTGGATAACGCTATCCAAGCAAGCAAGTGAAGTCAAGATTAGAACGTCAAGGAAAAGATTTCTTAAAATCCATTTCCAATTCTCTTATTAATTCATAAACTCCCGTAGTTCCTTTGGAAACCATACCTGATATCAGACAGAAATGGGCCAAGTCTATAAGCCTTTTTTAGACCGAAAGGGAGCAAAAACCCTACCCTTTAGGGCAGCACATACCTCCATGGCTTATATAAGGGAGTACTCCCCGGGAGCCTTCAGATACACCGCCGTTTCTGGTGCACGAGTACGCTTAAAGGTGCCCGCACCCATACACGCAAACCTCTTTTCGCAGAGAACGGCTGAGAGGCCGGGTATGACGAGTATAGTCCCTTTTATACTAATAGATGGCAAACGTATACCTTTACCCGTATACGTACCCGTTAGCAGAAACGGTAATCTTAATCCTTCGCAACCGGTGTTTGGGATGTCACTCTTCAAAAAATGGCGTACATTTAAAAAATGGCTGTGACCATCCTTAGGGGTTAAGGGAGAGGAGATTTTAGAATGCAAAGGGGGAACGGAGAAGAAGGCAGATAGAAAGGATCTCCCTTCGCTGTCTTCCCTTTTCGCTTCTCTAACTTTCTCTCTCCCCCCTCTCCCCCAGAAACGCACCATATTCAGGCTATGGCTACGAAGAAGACTGTAGAGGTCACTAGAACTGCGGGATCATCAGTACACTTATTCTTCTTCTTGTAGTTCTTATATGTGATATTCATATAATTGTTAAGTGTCATAGAGTCCCTCTGAACTTAAAATCACTTTGTTCAAAATGTGACTCTAATTGTGAGTGGTTTAAGCCCACTATACCCTGGGTGCCAGAGACTTCTTTTGTGCGGTTTTCGGTGTCTGTCAAGTCTTTGTACTGTCCCGCTCGTTTTTCTCACGGCTTCGCCGCTCGTAACTTGTGTCTTCGGCCAACACCGAGGATTCCCGCCACACACGAGAAAAAAAACCCCTGGTACTCAGGGTAGCCCACATAGCATAGCATAGCATAGCATTAATGAATTTGAATTAAAGTAAATTGCTTGAAATCGTTCTTTCCAGGATTTAGCAGGGGATACGCCGCTACACGATGCGATCTCCAAAGAAAAGAACACAATCGTTGAGCTTATCCTTCGCTCGGAGCGCCTTGAGATTTTTGTGTGCAATGGCAGGGGTTTTAACCCTCTTCATCAAGCCTGCATGAAAGGAAACTTACAGTAAGTAATATTGAGGGACTCTGTCGGTCAATAGTAAGTTCGAGACAATCACCTTCCTCTTTAAGCTCGCGTGTTCCTTCGGTTTGTTCGACTGGAGTCCCATACCCCAGGCAAAACTGCAAACCCTTCAAGTCTGGGTGTGTTTCTACGTAGATAATTTGTACCTTCAATTAACATTGTTTTCAACATTAGTTTTTTCCTAAACGAGAGTTTTTCTTACTTTGCCACTGGATAATGACAAGTCGCTCATTAATACTTTTATCAAATCGTTTTTAGGTTTTTTTCCGCGGAAAATGAGGGTCACTTTTACTATTTTACTAATAACAAACAAATAAAAATTAAGAGATTCTTGAAATTTGAGGAAAATCGTGCAACACTTTCATATATTTTTGGAAAAAGCCATTCGCTCTCCCATCTCGCCCGGCTAACATTTGACGTAAAGATTATTGGTTCAGATGTACTTATCTTTGCCTTCCTTTGTTATTCTTTCCGGTGGACAGCTTAAGACGACTTTTAACTTCAATTATCTCCTTATCGGTTGCAGTGCTGTACAGAAAATCGCAGACAAGTATCCTGGTCTTATTGAGATACCAAAAGAAGATGGATTTACCGCTTTGCATCTAGCCGCGTTCAATAATCATCTTGACATTGCGAGATGTCTTCTGTTGTCGGTATGTGAGCTATATATCCTTGAGGAGTGCGATACATGTGCCGCCAAGTGATCAGCAATTTTGACCATTTAACGCATGCCTATGCAGAACTCTTGTTTAAAACAACTTCGACGGGAAGTCCAAACAATGAGAACCTCACTTGAATAGGGAGGAGAAGCGTGACGTAACGTTACCATGGTAGCAAAATATTTTGAATCTCGACAATCTTTCTTGACAGAGACCGCCATTTGCATTGTCGAACGATGGAAGAAAAGTATGGGCTACCGTTTTGTGACTGAGAGCAATCACGCACAGGAAAGTCATACAAAATATGTCAATGTTTTTCGTTTTTTTTCTGACATATTTGCAGGACCAAAAATTTTGCTACCATGGCAACGTGGCGTAACGACTTTTCCTCTCTATTGGCCCCCTTGTAACATTGATGCTAATATGTCGGTCTAAGCTTATCCTAGTAATCTTAGGGTCTGTTTTAATTTTGCGTCACAAACGTCCCCATTTATTTTTTTATGGTGTTTTTATCTTGTAATTGTAGCTTTCTTACTTCTTTCATATGAACCATGGTACCATTGCAATGTTTGGATTTACTATCGTTCAGACGTACCATTTTGTAAATTAATTATTATTGTAACTGAAAAGCCCGGCGAAGTATTGGTGAGGTAAAGTCTCGACTAACATTCAATGAATCATAAGGGAGGGGTAACAGTAATATACTTTATGATATTAGTACAGGTAATCACATGATTTCGAGTGTAATTTGGAATAAATAAGCACGAGTGAATTTTTTCAAAGGAATTTGTGGTCTTTGAAAAAATTTACGAGTGGTTATTTATTCCAAATTGCTCGAAAAAAAACATGTGATTACGTATTAATAATATTCGTGAAAAAATTGCGAGATAGCTCTAGATCTCTTTAATAGGGAGTCAACCCGGGTAAAACTAAAATAAAAATAAGTTATTCAAATATGCTGCAAATATCATCACACGTGCAGTCAAAACAACATTTTGCTCGATGTTTTTAAAGTTTGCAAGCTGCAGAAACGGGCTGAACAGTTCATGGAATTGTTCAATGTGTTTGAATTAAAGATTCTGGGTTATTACGTCTAGTTTTCCGCTCTTCCAGAGAATTTGTTCTTCCTCCTCTGATACCAGCTGATACTTGCCGAGCTTTGTTTGGGCGCTTACCACGGCCAGCCAAGCGAAGCTGTTCCGCTTTGTCCTCGAACACCTCTTTGGACGAACTTCATTCTCGGTCACGTACAATGGACAGGGTGCAGTCTTTATTCCTTAAGTGTCTATCAAGCGATGCCATCATTACTTTAAGGCTTTCTGGTTCATAATCTCCACCCTTTTTGTATTGTTTACTTCGGCGTAGAAATGCTCAAGCAAAGTGTTAAGCTCAGTCGGCTCATAATTTTCTATTTGATCAGTAATTTCCTTATCTACGCACCAATTCTTCCAAAAAGAGAGCCAAAAACCAGTGCTTTTCGCAATGTTTTCGTTTTTAGAGGAGTTTTTTCAGCTCCTCTACGGTTGTTTCGGTCGCAAAAGAAAATGTGCTGCAAACGCCAACCATTGCGTTTTTTTGCTCGAAACTGCTGGTCTGGAGTGGATCCAAATTTTTCGCCATTTAGATGGCGCATTTGATTGGCTCTCAGTGAGTTCCTTTGTTTATTAGCCAATCAGAATGTCACGTTTTTTACTCTTTTCTGCACAAAATTACCTTTTTTCTGCACCGTGTTACCTAAAAACTGCATTCCTCTTAGCCAATCACAATCGGAAAATTTTTTCATGCATATTATTAGGTATAAAATAGGTACCCTGGGTAAGTCTATCATGGCGTGCGGGGGTTGAGGGTTAGATTACCTCTGTCGCGTAATTTTTACGTGCGTTTGCACGTACATTTTCTGACTTGCGTGAACAAAATATAGGAAATGTATGGAAGGCCGTGCGGAAACGAAAAAGTTGCGCGAGGTTCAACTCTTAAGGTGATGTTACACGGGACGATTCGCAACGACGATTTTTAGCACAACACAGCGCTGCAATGTTGGAACAATGTTGTAACCATTCGAAACAATGTCGCAACAATGTTGCAACGCTGTGTTGAGCTAAAAATCGTCGTTGCGAATCGTCTCGACTAATATCACCTTTTGCGCAACCTTCCATACAGTACATAAAATCACGTGACAGTGGGAATCCTCCCTGAAGGTTTGGATTTCCGTACGTGCGTGTAAATAAATAAAGAGAATGTATAGAAGGTAGCGCGTATACATTAAAGTTGAACCTCGTGGCCTTTCATACATTGCCTCTATTTCATTTACGCAGGTAAATTTTATGTGCTATCGCACGTTAAAACTTCGCGACATTGTAAATCCACCCAGAGGGAGTAATACTCGGCTCTTAGCGCACCTTTTTACGTGGTTGATAAGTGGCCTCTCACGCAGTTTTGTTTGTAACCTCAGGGCCATTGTGATATCAATTTACGAAACAACAAGAGACAAACAGCCCTGGCGCTATCTGTGTCAGAGGCTTATACAGCTATGATAGAACTGCTTGTTGAACATGGTGCAGATGTCAATGCTGATGATGAGGATGGTGACACTCCATTACATCTTGCTATTATTCATCAGGCTGTGGGTACCACTGGCTTGAGAGGGGTGAGTGTAGAGGCGTACGGTCACGTGATTACAAAAATTTCTCGGATGGGTAGATTACTAAATTTTCTTACCCATGGTGCTCCGCTTCGCGCGCTTCGCGCGCGTTGAGCTCCGCTATAAATTTGAATCTCTATAGATATTTATCACAATGTGTGCCTGTTTAAATATGGTCATTGCCAGGTTTCCTTTATGTCACATATTGAAATTTGTTTCAGGCCATTTTAATTTACGTATGAACGTATCTTCAGTTTAAGTGAGGTATTCTTTTCCTTTCTTTATTTTTTTCGTATTGACTACTTCTTAATATTCTGAAAAGTCGTTCGTCTGCTAGGATTAATAAATATGTATATATATAGCGTCATCACACCATTTATTTTAAGCAATTGTTACTTCATCTCTATCACTGTGCATGAAACAAGCAAAGGTCGTGTAACCTCCCCGATTAGCCACTCTTGGGTCGAAAATGATGGCTCCCCCATTATCAAAGATGGTAGCTTGTGTCGTTCCGGGCTTGTGGCTCCAAATACCTAGCTGATCTAGACGATACCAGTGAAAATCGACACCTAAAGAAGAAGGAAAATAATTGAGTTTCTTGGAAAATTGTGTTTATTGTCTTGACGACAGCCTAAGTTTTAATCGACACCGGAGTGTCTTGTTAAGTTTCTCAGAAAATACTCGGCTTATTCATTTTTTTTCAAACTCATTAGGGGGTCCTCCTCCGTGAAGAAAATTTTCGGTGCGGTTGCCCGTAAGGTTTATACATGGTATGATATCTCGACTTATACCATGACGGGCCGCCGCAGAAATATATGTTCGAAAGCAAGTGTTTTTTTTTTTCAAGGAAGAGAAAAGATGTTTTTATCGCACAAAACTGATTCGAAAATCGCGTAGTCTGTATACAGCCGCCTCTCAGCTCAAACAAAATCGCCCCTATTTTGTTTGAGGGGAAGGTGATGCTGTACACAGGCTAAAATCGCTTTTTTTCTTTGTCGCTTTTTAATTTTACAGTGCGCAGGCATTTATAGCAGCCATTACATCTTTAAGTTTCTGCCATTGTTTCATACAAAAGTGCGTTGAACCTTGACAACAGTACCAGACAGTATATTAGGCTTCTATGTATGCGTTCTTAGGGCTTCGTTATGCGTTTCCGCCGTGTTCAAAGGGTTTATATGAGCGTCTCCCACATCTTATACCCTATGTAGGAGAAAGTAATGCTATTTTTTTACCTGGGTTAATGACAAGTGCCACTAGATGTTTTTTCCCACTCGGAACCGGCGGCAGAGGTGCGGCGGGGGGCAGATCCAAAGTTTCCAAATGATCGTTTATCGCTGCATTTCTCATACAGTCAGGGAATTGATACTGGCACCTGGCCCCACTCCCCCTCCCCGGCTGGGCGAAGGTATAAGTGGCTTTGTTATTTGCATAGTTGTAGCAGTTGTTGTTTAACTGTGCGGCAAGGATGTCGTTCCAAGGATAGGATTTACTCTCATAAGCGTAACGTTTTCGTCTACCGCTAACTGAAATCGGTTTCTTTGGGGGTAAGTTTTGTATGGCTTTTTGCCCCAGTAGTTTCAGTGGTTCTGGTAGATTTTGTTGTAGTTGTTGTTGTGGTTGTTTGGCAGGGGTTACTGCGCTGATTACTCCGGGGCTTATTTCCTCCTTTAGAACTTTGTTAAAGTATGCTTGCAACATCTTTTCCTTCAACCAGTCTGAAAGAAAACGGAGAAACCGTTTAGAGTAGTGTCGGCGGAAAACTTCAAAGAAAATACAAAATTTGATTCAGTAAAATGCTGAAGAAATAAAGTTATACTTCTTAACATTTGAAAGGTAATACGTAAGGATTTTCAACGTTTTTGTACTTTAAATGAACAGCATCTCAGGAAAGAAAGTTAAGTCCTCTCAGTTCTAAGCCGGATCCACGCCATGAACGTTGCAAGAACTTCATCATTCACGGTCTCAAACATTTCTGCGGTAGAAATGTTCCCAGAATCTGACCAGAATGAACTTCTTTCTCCATAGTCTAGACACATTGTTGGATATATTTTATTCTTTAATACTTACAGATAGATTCGGGTTGAAAATACTGTGACGATAAATACTAATGATCAATTATTAACGTCGTGTACGAAACGTTATATAGCATTTTTCGAAAACAGACCCCTGGCTCCCGCCCTCTCACTTAAAAGTTCGCGCAGACTCAAGCTGAGTTACCCTACCTGCAGGAAGAGTCCAAAATAAATGCTGTTGTAAAGCAAGTGTGCTCTTTCCTATAATTAGTTCCGGTTCCTTCTGTGTTAGTTCTTGAACTAAGAATCCTTTGAACCCAAGTCTTGCGGGCATCATGTTTGGTGAGTAGGTTAAATAGCTTTTCCTTGCTTCTTCGAGAAGCTTTTTAATTTGCACAAACTTTGAATTGCTCGGTAGGAGAAACCACTGCGGATCCCGTCTACCGGAGAACACAGCCAAAGTCACATTTATTTGTCCTAAAAGAACAATAACAGCTGTTAGGTTATGTTCACGAATATGGTTATATATTGCGAACATGGCCTAAATTTGCAGAAGGCGCTCAATGAGAACTTACAGAAGAACTTGTGTAAAACTTCTCTTATTAGAGAACCGGTAATTACTCGATGGGTTGTCATAACAAGGTGGTAGACTGCGTGGAAGGTGTTTGAAGGGGAAAGGGAAGCGAATTTGGACTTGTGCGCGCCCCAAGTCCCTCTGATGACCGTAGAAATGACGTCAAAATGTTTAAAACTTACTTTAAAAGGCATATTTGAATTGTAATTGCTGTAGGTATTTTCTTGTTTTCTTTTTCATTACGTTCAAGTCTTTTCTTGGAAATTGAATCTGAATTTAAAGCCCCTCGAATGTTAATGCATGGTAGTTACCGACAACCTGTTTTATGTTATCTTAAGCGACCTTTGTAATCGTTTTGTCGGTGTTAAGAAAAAAGCCCCTCAAAACAATGGTAAAAGCAAGAAAAAGCGCGTTGAATTTTGATGCGTACTACTTTGAGCGCGCGTTAGCCTTCGTCAGCATTCACCATTGGGTAAATAGTAAACGAGCAGTTGGCCAATCAGTTGTTGTAAACAAAGTTAGTTTGAACGAAAATAAAGGAACGAACAAACCTGATATTCCATTGAAAAGGTGGACAATTAGAAAGATGGTCACGATTTTTAATCTTGCCAACATGTCGTGCTGATATAGCCTTTCTGTAGGGAAAAAAGCCCGCATTTGAGTTGGTTCTTATCGTTTTTATTTTCTTCGGCCTTTCATAGGGTTTGTTTCACGGCTGTCTAGTTCACTTTGTTAATATTAGAGACCTTCAGATTCTTAGACGATTCTAAATACTGAGTATTGCTCGCGAGTAAAACATGCGTCATTTTGGCGGGAAAAAGTGATAGCCGTCGTCATTCTACTACGAGTTTCAGCGGGAATGTCGTAGTGGCGGAAAAGAGTTATCAGATGTGAGTAGTTTTATCATTTTGCGATCGGGAGAGGACTTCAAAAAAGATAACTTTTATGGTGAATCGAAAGTACAGTGAAGCTTTCCAGGGTATCTATTATTTGAGAATGTGCGAAAAAAACTTTAAGACAAATCTTGTACTCGTAGTCGTTCCCGTCCTCTCTAATGCCAACTAGCCTTCCTATTACGCCATGGAAGTTGAGAAATTACTTGTGAATGCACGACAAAACCACAGCTTCGTGTCAAATAAATATATCTTCCAAGCATTATATCAAACCATGAGAAACGTTCAAACGACAAAACAGAACTGTAAAAAACTTTTAGGCTGACAAAATGTTCTCAGAAACCACTATATTGCAATCCTTTTCAATCCAGTTCTTCAAGTTTGTCCATCCGTACCTCTTCTTGTATTTACTGCGTTATCTATGATACACTTTCCTAATGTTTTAAACGGTTATTTTTATGTTTCACTCCATTTGCTGGCAGTTCCCGCCGTTTGAATTTTGATAAATTTCGTAACACAGCTCCTTTAATACGTTACATTTTCACTTACCGTTCTGGTCTATTTAATGTTTTGCTTAGTACTTTGGCATCTTCTAATCGAGCGTTATTCTAGTCTGTGTTGAAAGCATTTAAGGTTTGATTCATGTTATGTCTCTTACTAATGACCTCGATAGGGGCCCAGATATCCATTGACGTGTCTTATTAATAACTGATGGTCACGAGCTGACTTTCGCTGTGTTAATTAAGCGGGAATCAAAGTAAACAAATCTTCTAAGAAATCAAATCATTTCTCTCGGGGGTGTGCCGATAACTGATTATAGTCGAGGCGGTAGTTGATAATCGAAAATGTTCAATCTATTATCGCGGGAAAAATATAATGTCTTGTTGGCAAATTAACGTATGAAAACTCTTTTTCTTTCCTTTTTGTGGTCTCACAGTAAAGGAAGAAAGAGAATTTGATCACCCAAAAGAACGGAAAAAATTCTGAGCTCATTGGTCCACAGTCCGAAAACTCAAAAAGTTTGTATTACAATGTACTTTGAGTTTCACAAAAGTAAAAAATAAATCGAATTCTTTGAAACAGATTTTTCCGATTGTAACCGATAATTGATTGGGTAGGTCAATCCGATTATTTCCGATGGTCGATTATGAAATCTCAGCCGACTTCCAACACTAGTTATTGTCTCCTGTCTTTTTAAGGGTCGAAACGTTTTTCGAATGAGGAGGAATATAATTCGTGACGGCCGGAGAGGGGAACGTTTATGTGTATTTGCTGGTACCAACTAATGGAAACCTTTCTTCAGTCAGTGTCTGTTGGTCACGCTACATTAAAATGAATGATTATTATTTACAAAGAAGGTTGTTAACAAATTTCACAACTAAAATGTTTTGTCATGTTTGCACAAAAATATTTTGCTGGTCTAGCAAGAGCTGAAAATATTGGCATGGTATCTGAAGGTGTTAACGAGAGAAACACGTCTTTGAGGAAAAGGGAAACATCTTAATATTCCGGGTACCCGTTTTGTGCTTTGTTTAGTCCCTAATGCTTCATTAGTGCCACAAAAATGGAAAGATCTTGTGAAATGTTTTTCTATAAATGGGTTTCCATAAATTTCATTTTCTCTTCTTCGGCTTGACTATGATTGTAGTTTTTAAGTCTAATTTCGATCTAATTTGTTTTTTTTTATTCACACCAAACCCAAGAAATAAACGAATTGTTTTTAAATTGATGGCTAAGTTCTAACCTAAACCCATTTACCCAATACTTAAGAAATTAGCGAAAAACCGAATTAACCCTTTCACTGCCAGAGTGAATGCTGGAGTTCCGTAAGGTAGTTCTAACTTTTAAGTCTGTGGACAAAATCCCATGATGTAACCACTCAAATGAACCCTCTCTGCCTGTAGTTCCAAATGGTGCTATTCGTTTTCAAAATTTTACAAAACGAAATTTGGGAATTTTTGTTAAATTTTGCCCTTGGCCACACTTGGCACCGAAAGGGTTAAGTTCCAACTTTCCCATGCAGTCGATCTTTAACTAGCACAGAAGAAAGACGACGTTTCTTGAAAAAGGGCGTCAGTGAACGTTGTAAGTAAATTAGCCAGCGATCACTGAAACACCGACTTAAGGTTATGCAAACAATTCGAAGTATTCTTTAAGTGAAAGATAATATAGGTATACATTAATTGAAAGAAATAAGTTAAACAATGCAATGTTTCACTAAGGGTGAAGAAGCCCAATGGGTTCCCGTGCGTTTAAGGTCTTAACGCAGTCTAGTCTGCCAAAGTACGTTCAGTGTTTCGATATGGATTCAACCCTGAAAACGCGCCTCGCAATTGGATTAATATTTATTCTCGGCAAGACGTAGGATGTAAGCAGTTACCGGGAAAGGCATCTCAACTTAACATCCGTTCCTTGTCGTATTAATTATGGATAAACATGATGTCCCCGCACATTGATTTTTTTATTGTGAAAAAATTCTATGGGAATTCCAACCAAGTGCTAATCACCAACTGTGAGACTTAATTAAAGCAAATAAATTACTCCTTAATAAAAAATCGCAGCTTAATAGAAAGGCTTTATGAGTTGTTTGTAAATAAAAGTCAGAGGCAACAGAGAAATTTTGAAATCTGAGGGTCTGAACAGTTTAAAAATATTGGGTCTATTCGTACCTTTTATTGTATCTGGTTCTTTTATGTGAGTGTTAGTTCACTGTTTTAAGCGGAATACGTTAACTTTTACAGTATACGTGATTCAATTTAGACACTTGTGCGTATTGGCTTAATTTGGATTTATTGCATGGCATAACCACGTAAGAGTCTTAATCGAAACGTCGAATAACGTTACTTTTAATTTTTCTCGAAATTTGTCTACATCACTGTTTTAGTGTTATGCAGATAACGACTAGGTCACCAATAACTGTGTTGCCCCTATAGATATTTGATTTATTTTTCTGAGTGTTATTATTATTTTTTTGTATTCTTTCTCACTGATTCAGCTGTTGCAAGGTTTAGGACTTAATCTCCCAGCGGGGGCTGAGACAGATCAGCACACGGGCTCAGCTATAGCAGTTTATTTGGTTCTTCATGGTGCTAACGTCAGCTTTTACAACCACGAAGGAAAAACTCCATTGGACCTTTGTCAAGATACCCAGACTGCTGCCTTGATTCAGCAATTTGCAAGAACTGCACCGAGGTGAGTGGCCTGCATAGCAGGCTTTTGTAAGCAGTATGGGCTCAGAAAAGAACGGGGCGTGCGAAGGGGGACACGCGAGGAGAGAGGTCCTTTCGCGCGCCCCGTTCATTGTTGCTCCCATATTACTAACAAGCGCAGGATACGAGGTAGGGAAATTCGCATTTACTCTATGTAATTTCACTAGCTCGATCATCTCTCATACCAGGTGGGGCTTCTGTTGACAAGAACGGTGATTTCGGTACAATTTCTGTAACGGAGAGAGGCTGTGCCGCGTCGGTCTTGCAAATTAGACATCACATGGTCGGATAGGTGTGAACAGGTAATCGGACCCTAGCGTGAGTAAGTAAGTAGGAGCGAGAACTGGAACCCACTAAAACCGAAGTAAATGTTGAGAAGTGAGGATTGAGATTTAGCGTAAGTACCAATCCTTCTCGGCCGCTTTAGTACGATGTTCGATGGGTGTGATCGTTTTTTTCCTCTTCTCTGCCGTTACTGTTCATACTGTATCGGATAGCTTTCATGTCGGCATAAAAAGCTATTTAGTATAAAGTCGAACCTGCACTAACGGCCACCTCTCCACAACAGCCATTTCTCTACAACGGCCATTTTTTGGCGGACAGTTCATACATTCACTCTTGTTTCAACCTCGCTACAATGGCCACTTTCTTCTGTCCCTAAGGTGACCGTTGTAGAGAGGTTCAACTGTTGTGTAGAACAACAGACCCCTCTATCCTCTCTTGATTAGAAGAAGCAGTTGATGATGAAGAGCAACTATATAAAATCGAATGACGTCTCGTCCCCTCGTCCTTTGATTTTTTTAGGGTAAATTTTAACTCAACATACAAGGGTAAAAATGTTCCTGTGAAAAAAAATTAAAATTTTGAAAGAAAACTGTGTCACTGAAAACGTGACATTAACGTTCAGTATCACCATTAACATTGGTTTAGATGTGTCAAGTATTTATTTCTCTTGCGGTCGTTTTCTTTTTCACTTTGTAGTTGTCTTAAAACTTAAGGTTAGACAAGCTTTTTTTAAACTATGTTCGGCTTTGTCGTTAGCTTCCAACACTAATTTTGTTGTTATGGTCTTACATAAGGCCCCACAAGCAAACCATAGTGAAAGAAGCATATACCATAATATGGCAACAAATCATTCAGCTTTATCTGTTCTCCGATTGTCCTTTTGTTTTGAACTTGGACAATATCTTTGCTGTGCTTTCAGACAACAGTCTTGTTCCACGCGTCAATCTACGTTCACTCAACCTCGCCCCCAAACAGTACTTTCAAGCTCTGTGCCACGGCCTCCTATGAGAAGGTCGACTGTTCCTTCTTCTTCAATGCCGCCGCGACCATCAACGGCTCGGTCAGCGGTAAGTTTTTTTGTTTCCAATTCTTTATTAGTAGCGCTAAGAAAGATTGTGTGGTGCGCGTGGCCAACTGAAAATACGGTCGAGTTGTTTCCCGGAAAGAGGTAGGTAGGTTGGTAGGTCGGTAGGTAGGTAGGTATGTTGGTAGGTGGGTAGGTATGTTGGTAGGTAGGTAGGTAACCTACCTACCTACCAACCACTTACCAACCTGGTATGTTTGTTGGTAGGTAGGTAGGTAGGTAGGTAGGTGGGTAGGTATGTTGGTAGGTAGGTAGGTAGGTAGGTAGGTAGGTAGGTATGTCGGTAGGTAGGTAGGTAGGTAGGTAGGTAGGTAGGTTGGTAAGTGGTTGGTAGGTAGGTTGGTAGGTAGATAGGTAGGTAGGTAGGAAGGTTGGTAAGTGGTTGATAGGTAGGTAGGTAGGTAGTTAGGTTGGTAAGTGGTTGGTAGGTAGGTTGGTAGGTAGGTAGGTAGGTAGGTAGGTAGGTAAGTAGGCAGGTGGGTAGGTTGGTAGGTAGGTAAGTATGTAGGTAGGTCGGTTGGCGGTATTCATAACAGCGTTATTAGGAACCTTGGGAAACTACGACGTTGTCGGGAACGGTGACGTCTATTAAAACACAATACGTATGGCAAGCAAACGTGCATCAGGCGTTTTGTAAAATTCTTTGCCGTCCTTGCACACCGCAACGGGAAAAAATGCCGACTTGAGAACGGGAACGGCAAGGCTATTAGTTCCAACTTGTTTTTCCTACTTTCAAGTAACTGGACGACTTGCATTGTTTCCGAAAGAGTTTGAATGAACGCCAAATCACAAATTCAGCGACGTGTTCATTGCTTAATTTATCATGTTATGCTGTTACATAAGGCAAGGGTTCTCTCATTTTGTCTCTAGCCGACTTATATAAATTGTAACAAAGCAGTTGTCAACACGCTAGTACTCGGTGTCAGTTCGACGTTGCAGCTGCGTTGTCAAGATTGCTTGTGGGATCTTACTGAAGACGCAGTCTGCGGTCAAAACGTTAATCACAATAGACCGTTGCATGTAGGCTCGTCTTTTGTAAGGCGCTATACTCGTGCGAATGAGATTAAGAGGTCTTACAACCAACCGACCTTGTTGTTGATTGCTACCAGGAGAAACACGAGTATCGTCAGCCAGTCTTCTCCCGGAGCCAATCACGCAGACATGAGATGGGATTCTAACTTTTTAGCATCATTCCTTTAATTTTGGCGTAGGTCGCGTTTAAGTGCCGCAGGGTTACCTATAGGAAATATACCTGTCTTCTTGAAGGTTTACCTCTACAAAGACCATTTTGACGTGTTTTTCCTTACAAATTTACAGTCAGGCGCAGCAGTGCAGCGCCAGAAAAAGACCCAGGATACAGTCAATCGAGCTGAGTCTGCAGGAACCGACTGCATTATCTGTTCAGAAAACGTAGCTACTGTTACATTCAATCCGTGTGGTCATAAAGTCACGTGTTCAGGTAAAACTACACAAAATCGTAAGAAGAAGCCTTCCGCTCTGCGGAAACACAAACTATAATACTCTTAAATGACCACGTTTAACCTCGTTTTGCAGAGAAACCTAGGGCCTGTTGACAGAAAGTGAGACAGCCCGGTTAGCCGTGCTGGCTAGGCTCATGCATGCCTTGTGTCTTCTTAATATTGCCGTTGTTATTCATATGAGAAGGCGGGCTTGCTTGGGGAAATCCCAGTTATTCGAGCCGGATCTCGGCAAGCGGGCCAGCCCGCCTTCTTATATAAACAAAACGACAATTTTTAGAGGAAAAAAGGCATGAGCCAGCCTGGCTTTCACGAACTCTGAATTCCATGACGCCTTTTCAAGCCTCAGTTGAGACTAAGCTTGTTTAAGAGTATTATGGTATTGTTTGAAAAGGCCTATCCGTCCTTTTCCGGTTTCGTGGTTGATGGTTGCTTGCAGCAGTCTCTAGCTATTGTTGTTTCAGCTGTGTAATCAAGATACCAGTGTACATACACGCCTACAGCAACATTTTATGTCCCTGGGTATGTCTAACGAAAGAGTTTTACTGCGTGACTGACCTTTGATCCACTAACTTCCGTTTGTATTTGCTGTGTAAATTCATACTTTTTTCATTTTTTAGTGATTTCACTCATCAAATCAACTCCTTTTACCTGAATTCACTTGAGCGTTTTCTTTTACAGTTTGTTCCATGAAAATGAAACGCTGTATAACGTGTAAAACAGCAATTCAACAAAAAACATCACCGGGTAAGTACTCTTTCACTCATACCAGTGGTTAATAAAAAATTATGATAATTATTCTTTATTTAAAAATTTTAGCCGTTTTTGGTCGGCTAAAATCCTCCAGTTATCAGTTATCATCAATTTCATTAAATAACTTTGAATCAAGCAGTTCTTGGTTTCTCTTTAATTGTTTAGTGTCGCTTTTCTTTTGAGAACAAAACTTCCATTGATAATCAGATTTAACAAATTATTGGTAACTTGCCTAGCTTCTTTAGGCGCGTCCGTTCTCTTCGAGCTACATACGGTAATTCGCGTTACACTTATAAGTTTAATGTTCCCCACCTCTTCTCTCCAAAGAAATATTTTTTGTAAAATAAAAAATGAATCATGACTATGCAAAAGTTCCTTCCAAGAGGTTTCATTTGAATGGTCACACCACAGGATTTCATCCACAGACTCAAAAGTTAGTACTACATACTAAATAAATAGTATCATCTGAAAGTACTGCTGAAGAGGTTTCATTTGAATGGTAACACCATAGGTTTTCTTCCATAGACTCAAACGTTAGAGCTACATACTAAGTAAATAGTACTATGCGAAAGTACTGCTGAAGAGGCTTCATTTGAATGGTCACACCAAAGGATTTGATCCATGTACTCAGACGTTAGAACTACACACTAAATAAATACTGAACAGGTTTTATTTGAATAGTAACACCATGGGATTTCATTCACAGACTTAAAAGTTAGAATTACACACTAAAAAAATAGTTTCATGTGAAAGAACTGCTAAAGAAGTTTTATTTAAATGGTAACACGATAGGATTTCACTCACAGGCTGAAAAATTTAACCCACATACTAAATAAATAGTATCGTATCAAAGGACTGCCGAAGTGGTTTCACTTGAATGTGATGCCATAGGATTTCGTTCACGGAGAGACAAAAATCTCATTGTAACGTAACGTGCTTGAAGAGGGAAAAGCTTAAGGAAAAACAACATGTTTTCGTTCTTAGGATTGGCAACCCTCTCGTTATGTATTATCAATTTGTGTTGTCTTATCTGTTGAGTATTTAGGTGCTTATCTTCAGTGATGCCAAAAAGAAACCGTATTAGTCCCCGGGCTTTACTGCTGGTCATTAGTGACCTTAAGATACACCGTTTCATTTTCAGCCTACGGGTACGGGTAGGCAAACATGTTTATCTCGTAGTTTTATAAAAGGCAACCATTATTTCCCAGATGTGATAATGGCGTAACCATTCTACTCGGTAGTCTAGCCATTTCTCCCGGGTAAGAGGCAATCTACCCTTATTACGGCTACGTGTACGCCTAATTTCCCCGCCCCCGTACAAAAAAAAGTGTTTTAAGACACCTGGCTGTGATTTTTCCTCCTTTTCTGAGAAGTGTAAATCAAATCAAATCAAATCACTGGTTGCCGGATTGTCCCTTTTGCAGTAAGAAGACTGTTTTGTAGGATACCTTACAAGCTGTGATATATGTGCTAATACGCTACATTGATTGACAAGATTAGCATTTAACACTAACAAAATTTGAGAAACGTTTAGTCCTTGTGACAATGGGCCTACTAGACTCCCTGATCTTAGACACACACTGGGAGTTATAGGTACCACTCTGTTGTGTATTAGTGGGTATAACGGGTTACCTGGCCGAACCTTACCTATAAATTTAATACACGAGACTGTCCGACGGTCAGAAAGAGTGGATAATGCAGCTTTGTCAAGTGCTGTTTCATACGAAATACCAGGCCAAATGACGGAAAGGGCCCTTTTTTGCACGTTCTTGATATAGCAAGCGAGATACTTAGGCAAGCCAGCAAAGACAGCAGAGGCGTACACTAGTATAGAGCGAAGTAGCGCGCAGTAGACATGAACAATATCAGCCGACGAAACAAGTGAACAAGTGTAGGAAGTCTAAATATAGACCATTTTACAGTTGAGGGTTTGGTACCCTAGCCTTTGAGGGAACTTAAGGCTAAGTTTGACCATGTTTTGATACAAAGCTCCTTTATGTAAATTATGCTTGAAAAATACTAGTTAACTTAAGAACAACATGAGTTACATAATGCAGTAGGAAGGGTTGTATCCAAAAAGGTCAATTCCAACCCCGTAGCACCTAATCGAAGCCCTATCGGCTCTAGAGTTTGATTCCCAACAATTACCAAACCAGATTTCCGACTTTTCTTTTAAAATTTGTCCAGTGAACATTGCAAAGAAAAATAATAGACTGCTCGCAGTCTAGAGATGATTAGCTTGATTCATTGTTTTTCAGAGGGTGCCCCGGTCAGCACTTCAACCTTAATGGACGAGACAGACTACGCCGAACGAATACGCCGTCTAGAATCTCAACTGCAAGCCAGGGAAGATGTTATTCAGTGTCAAATCTGCATGGAAAGAGACATAAAAATGGTGTTTTCTTGTGGTCATGGCACCTGCAAAGAATGCTCAGAAAGACTCGAAACTTGTCATATTTGCAGACAACCGATACAGAACAGAATAGAATTCTACAATTGATCTTTTTTAAGTGCTGTGCTTATATAGAGCGTTGCTAGTTTGAAGATACAGATAAAAAATCTCATCGCACGCTCGCTATTAATGTCTATTGCGGGATATGTCGATTAGTTTTGGCAAAGTAAGATTAGGTCTTCAGATCAGAACTTGAATTTTTACAAAGTTAGCCCCATAAAAGTTCATTACAGCGGTAGCCGAAATGTCTTGACTTAAAGTCAAAGTTTTTTTGCTTAGCAGATGGCAAAAGGCAGATTTGTGAGTTATGTTTACAAAGGCTGTAGAAAAATTCAACAAAACACTGATGGGCAAATCAGTGTCTTTTCCAGCCATTCAGACTTAAGGTTTTGTGGGTCAGTCGTATATCTTACACTAACAGCTAAAGATTCGTGTAACCAAAACGTAATATGATTCCGTCGTGATTCTGATAACACCCTACGAATAGAGTCTGCTTTTGTCTTCTTCCCTGGTAGGGGAAGAAAAAACAAGGCTCTGTTTGAATCGTGTGCCCGAAGGTCTGGACTAGAAAACCTTGTTTTCTCTCGTAAATTTTCTTTTATGCATGAGCTCCAGGTTTACTCTAGTCTCCTTCGCAGCCGTTATTAGGGTCGTCACTCGTCACGCAACGCTCCTCCCCAGCGTTGCGTGACGAGTGACGACCCTAATAACGGCTGCGAAGGAGACTAGGTTTACTCTGACTGATATGAGCTTAAAGTTAATTTTTTCTAGAGGCTCTCGTCAAGAGAGCAGTGAGGAGGATATATATATATATATATATATATATAAGTTGTGTACATGTGCAAAAGAGGAAAAAGAAAAAAGACATGAAATAACCCTCAGCAAAAGAGTAACTGAGATCACATAATGTAACTAATGTAATTTTTAGCGCAAATAAAATGGACAAATCTTAGAAAGCTTTTTCTAAGACTAATACTATTAAACGTATGTGCGCGTTTCTCGTTTGTTAATGAAGGAAAAAAAAAACAGCTGTTAACAAATTGAAGAAACAATAGATGACTTATTGCAGGAAAATTTGCATCTTAACTAAAAAACTAAGTGCCTGTTTACATGGAGGTGAGGGACCCCAGGTAGGTGAGGTAACATGTTGCGGGCCACCCCCACCTATCATGTAAACGTGATCAATTATTAAGGGAGGTTTTTTGAGATTTCATTTTCGTTCGTCGTCGTCGTCGACACACATTTGCCTCGCTTTGAGGCCCTTGCTTAAGTTTTGCCTCACTTTGACGCGCTAACTCACGTGGTGATTCTTGTGTCCTCGGCGTTCATCTTTCAAAGGTTTGCTAAGGTCTGATATTCTTCGTAAAGAGTTCATCTTTTAAAAAGTTTGCTGAATCTTCGTAAAGCGTACATCGATCTGTGATTGCTGAATCGTCCAAAGCATTCATCTTTCAGGAGTTTGCTGTTAAATTTTACTTTGGATTAAGCGTTAATATTTTTCAGCATGGTTCGTCACTGTCTTTGGAAAATGTCTGCGACTACTGGTGCATGCATCAAACCGGGTTTAGTTCGGCGGCCGTTATGCCACAAAGTAAATTTACCGAGTTGTGTAGCTCGGCGGCAGTTTTGTCACAAAGTAAATGTACGAGTTGTGTAGCTCGGCAGCCGTTGTGCCATAAAGTAAATCTACCGAGATGTGAAGCTCGGCGGCGCCATTTGACCATGACTTGTGATATTTTCCGCACCGGACAAACGAACACTTTAACTCTATGTTATTTATTAGGAGAAACTTAAAAATCAGCCCAGAGAAGCGCCACTCTCGAGTCACTGAAATCAACACGCTCGACCAAATTACTGGAAAAGTTATTGACGTGAGCCGCACACACGTTCCATTGATAGGGTTAGTGCGACGTTTGAATTCAGATGTGAAAGCTTTTAAACCAGTAAATTCAATGTAATTCATTTTGTCAACAAGTTGATGATTGGATGCTGTTAAAAATAACAGAGAAAATTATCCGAAGAAATGTTTTTGAAGAAAGAAAAAGAATCCCGGGTTAAGAACTAATCGGCCTTTGAGAAACTGCGCCCTGTAACTCGCGCCAGTAAAACAAAATGTTCCATTTACACGTCCGACGCTGGGCAATGTCTCCTCCGATTAAAAGCACTTGACACCGAACCATACGATATCTTTTGAAAACGTTCTTAAAATGATACACAGTTTAAATAGAGGTTTCGCTGTACGCAACCCTTACGTTGAAAATATGCGATAATCATATTTATCTACATCGCAACCACCCTTCCGCCTCAACGGAAAATACCGAACGCACTCTCCTAAGCTCCGATTACTCCTAGTTTAACGATTAACATTCACTCAACGGCCGCCTGGTTAGTTCAGTTGGGAGTGTGCCGCTCTGCTGAGCGGGAGGTCACTGGTTCGAACCCTGGCCGGACCAACACTCAAGGCCTTTAAATAACTGAGAAGAAAATGTTGCCTTTGTGATAACATCTGCAAACGGTTAATCTCATCGCACAGCACTTTCACTTATCTGGTTCGTAAGACGTAAAAGAACCCACACCGTTCAAGAAAAGTAGGGGACGTAGACCCCGGTGGTGTGGCCAACTTCCACACATTAATCACGTCATGGGTTGGGTGAGTATGGTAAGCTCATAAATTGTGGCGCCTTTGTATGACGTCCGAGCTTACTGCTGTTCACACGTTAATATATATTGTAAGAAGGCGAGGCTGTTGTCCTCTTATCCATGTCTCCTTCCTTCCTCCTTTACGTTCCCCATTTGTCTCATCAGTAACTGTTCCCACCCGGTTTATCATTTAAAACTTACAGTATATCTTAAGTCACATCGAGAATTGAAGTAATCGAGCACCTATTCAAAGTAATCGGAAATAGTACTACTGTTCGATTCCGTAAACGCTAAGATACCAACACGAGACGTCAAATAACTATCTGACTCTCTTTCTTTGGTTTAATCACATCGACAGGAACAACTTTCTACAGACATTCTTGTCTTCTTCAATTTCGCACGTGTTTTACAATCCCATGATCCTTTACGTTTCAAGTTCTAGACTATCACATCATTAGCAACTATTTCAGCATGGTTGTCACGCTATTCAAAAACAACTGTCACGGAGGTTTCTACGTGTTTTCCTAAATTAGAAAGTTTGCAAATCTTAAATTTTCTTAATTTATAGATCTTAAATCTTTCTGCTTTCGACAATACATGCTTACACTGAGATATATTATACACGAGGTGGCTCTATATATACTCGATCGTATAAAGCTGAGATGATGATCACAAAACTCAAGTGTCGACGTTTTTTAATATGACATGATACATGACAGGTAGCTCTACTGCTTAACCTTTTACGTCGTTAAAAGGTTTGTTTGGGTAGAAAACGACCTAACCAAAGACCCGCTCCAGGGGCGGATCCAGAATTTTTTTTAGGAGGGGGTGCACTCGTCTCTTGCTCTACTTCAACACCAATAAACCACATAGTTTTTTTTTTTGCAGAATACCAGTTGTATCAGAAAACCGCAGGTCATCTCGGGGGGGGGGGGGGGGGGGGGGTTTGCGCACCCCCTGCGCTCAAAACCACTTGAAAATAGCTCGAAACTCCCATCTGACCTGAAATGAAGTGGTCTCGATACTGTTGGTTCTAATCCCAAGTCTCGGCCTGGACTCCAGGCCCTGGTTCTTCAAACGATGGATAGCACTATGCAGCGGATAAATTTTTGAGAAACCAGTAGACCTTTCTACCGATACGGCGGCCATATTTAATTAATTTAATTTAAGGAGTATTATAGGATGCCCAGGGGGCATGAGCACATTTCGTTTGTATTTTCGGGTGCTTTTCGGGACATTTTTTCTTAAAGTTTTCTTAGAATAAGGTTGTAATGCGAAAAAAGATCCTCGTGCCGTGTTTGGATGTAATAATGATCGCCTTTTTCTAGTTTAGTAGTAGAAATATGGTCTTTCATTGTATATTTCTTTCTTTCTTTCTTTCTTTATTCTAAGAAAACTTTAAGAAAAAATGTCCCGAAAAGCGCCCGAAAATACAAACGAAATGTGCTAATGCCCCCTGGGCATCCAATAATACTCCCTAAATCGAATTAATTCAATATGGCCGCCGTATCGGTAAAAAGGTCTATTGCATTATCCACTGGGTAGAGCCGGATTTGTCCAGTGGATACCGCTATCCAGCTTTTGAACAACTGGCACGAGCTCATTTTTATTTATTCTTTTCCTGTCACTTTACTCTTTTCCTTTCCTGTTTCCATTTAGGTTTTGGTTCCGGTTCCTCTTCCCCGGTTCCTATTCCCGATTCTGGTTTCCTACTTTTCCAGACGCCCCAACGAGAAAGAGAGCCGAAATAACAGGACGGAATAGCATAACAGAATCACATAACAAAACAACAACTGAAGAGCACAACAGAATTTCATAACTGCACATGCATTAGCTCCGAATCTGAACAGAATGATAAAATGTTAAGAATGACAAAACACCATAACAAAACAACAAAATAGCACAACAGAACTGAATAACTGCACATTAGGCCCGAATAACAGAACGATAAAATGTTAAAACACAATGACAAAACATCATAACAAAACAACAAAATAGCACAACAGAACAGGAAAACCGAATTTTGATCCTGATAACCCCCCATAGTTTTGTTACAAACTCCGAAATGTCGCAAACGTCTGTTGAGAGTTTGGATACTCCAGCGCGTTGTTTAGGAAAGCCGTTCTCGCAAAAAATCGATCGCTTCAACGCGTTTAAGACTTTGTTTAACGTACCGGAATCGCTCCTTGAAGAAGGTGATTTTCCTTACACGATGAAAACCTGTTATCCACTATCTTCGAGCTGGGTCGTAAACACGACACAAAATCTATGTGATGTACGCAATGCATGCTGGTAGTGGCAGCGCTGGATTCGTTTTATTTTGATCTCACTTGATTTTACTTTCACTTTTGTTTTGAATAAAAATGAAAATGAAAAGTGGAAAATAATCACAGATTAAAATAATAATAATTAAATAATAATAAAAATGCGGATTTTTCGATTTGCAGTTCTCGGCCACCATAATTGAACTTCTGCTTGAACGATTTTTCTGAAATTTCTCTCTTTGACTGGCATATTTATTATATCAATAAAAGCCGATACCACGAATTTTTTTATGTAAATGAACAGTGTGGTCCTTTTAAGGGCTAATTTCTCAAGAAATATTTACCATCAATGAAATCGGAATATTTCATAATATATAGATTTAGCCAGGGCTAAAAGCGAAGCTCCCATTAATAAATTTATATTTTAAATCAAACAATAAACTTGTAATCCACAAATCAGTTAACTTAAGGGCACATTCATGTGACTTTTGAGGGAAAGGATAAGTTATTTTAGAGTGAAACATCTTACATCGAGTTGATAGCCTAAATACTGATGTACACCTAAAAAAATAGCAAACATCTTCTATCACATTCAAGAGCCATAATGGCTGCCTTTAGTTAATTCGTTGATCTGAGTGACGCGTCCAAAGCTAACTGCATACTAATTAAGTTCAGATTTCAATGTAAAGCATGTTCATGTGAACTAAATCTTCGGTTTAGTCTTGCAAACACCACCCTAACAAACCCAAAAAACGTCTAGAAAAGAAACCAGTAAAAAATTATGGGAAACAGCAAACCATTGACTTAGTAGTAAGTGTGACAAGGACGCACTCGCCTCCGCTATTAGGTACTTCCGATAACTTTTTTGCCTAGTCCCTCCACAGACATTTCGGCGACAAGGCTTTAAAATTTCTGTGTGTTCATATCATTTGCGTGCGCAAATTGAGCGGGTGTATCGATATGTACTAACTACAATGGTGCATGGACCAACCTTAAGTCCTTTGGACAGTCACAAAATATCCCGTAATTACATATAACTCCTAGACTTCGTCCAGGAGCAGTCTTAAGGTTTTAGAAATGTCTTTCAGTACCCCCTTCTCAGTTACTCTAAAGAATGCTGAGTTTTAATGCACTGTTTCAACGTTTTGTCTGTCGGGGATGGGTATGTTTAGCTTAGCGCCACAAATGCAGATTTATCCGGAGACATTTGTCGACTCCACGATTGTAGTTTTTCTATTTATACTCACATTTAAGACACTTTAACCAAATTAGCGTGGTAAGGAAACACAACATTGCTGGTTTCTAATTTAAGACTTGTTTGTTAATTAGGTGCAATATTTTTAAGTACAACCATGAATTGTATAGACGTGTGACTTACAATGATCAAGAAACTCTTTCCTTTGCTAGTTTCACTCGAGGAACTTTCCTCCGGGCCATAACGGCAAAATCCTTACTGCAGTAGTGATATTTCTCGTGTTTATGGTTATAAGCGTTCGAAACAAGGATATTTTGCAGAGACTGGTCATATCTGTGGAAGTCCCCATAACTGTCTCGACGAAGAAATCGAGACGGCTTAGATGATTTTGAACCGGGCGGTGCGATACAGTCCTTTTTGAGGGCGCAAATCACAACCCATTTCATTATATGCCTTTGTACTTCATCCTTGTTTATGTAAATCACGGCACTGGCCTGTAGCATTTTCTTAACTCCGCCTTCTTTCATCATCGGAAAGTATTCAAGCATGCCCGGATGTGTTCCGGCTATTATGGAGTGAGAGGTTGGGGGGAGATAAAACACTGCACCTGTGTTTTGGCGGGACATAAGTTCTATTATATTATTGGTTAGGTTTCCTAAGAATTTGACAGATGAATCAAACCACATTGTTCCGTCAAATTCAGAAAGCATTTCTTGAATTATCAGCGTTTTCCAAGCATAATTCAGCAGGTTACGAACGTGTTCAGGATACGCATTAAAGTCGAATTTTCTGTACTCTAGGTTAGGCATGTTTTTAACTTCTTTGATCTGCTTATCGCGTAGTCCAAGGTCGTAGAAAAAACATTTCTTTCCTGGGAAACTCTTTCTAAAATCTTCTATGTGAGGTTTGAATTCGGCGTAGTGGTTACTCGAACAAGCGGTTACAGGAGCCACAAGATCAAAAAATGGCGTCTTGGCATTAACGGACTCGACTGGCTTACGCTTGAATGTTTGATCCCGAAGAACTCTTCTTACCACAGCTAGAGTTGAATTATCAAAGTTGAACTCTTTTCCAGTTATGTAAGGGTTAATTCTAGAAACATAATGGCCGATTTGGAGACGTTCATCACCAGCAATCTCTGTGGTTTCAATGTCTGTAGTTTTGGAAGAAAGACTTTCCGTGGAGTCCACAGTCTTCTTTCCACCATGATTTTGACTAGCCTGACGTTTGGATAAATAACTGACTACTGTGTAGCGTGACTTGAATACCAAGTAACCAATCATGATGGCAAGAAGCCAAACGCACCTCTTGATAAAGTCCATTCTAGCTTGAGTAAGGCTTTAAGGAAGACTTTTATCTAAAAGATATGAATGGACGCAAATGAACAGTCAGGAAAGTGTCTCTTGATACCACAAGAAATAATATCACCAACTCAAAGCAAGGGTCAGGAGTGCTGGTGTAGCAGCACTCGCCCTTCATAAATGTGCCGGCCTGGGTTCAATTCCCGGCATAAACTTCCACAAAAATCGCTTATAATTTTAGGAATTGATAGGAACTCATGCCCAGGGATTAATAATTAAGAAGGTCTGAAGAGGGATGCAGTTGAGATGTCAAACAAACTTCTGTGTAATAAATGGACTATATATAGAATTCGAGTTGTATAAAATTTTGAAATAGTCATGGAAACTAATCCCGCACAAATCAATCCCTAATAGTATACAAAAATGGTTCCAGCCGAAATAAAAAATGGTAGCTCGCCGTGGAAACAGACAACAGAAAATAAAACTGTAAAGCACATTTTTGGGACAATTTACTTTTTTAATTTTCAATTGACACGTAACAGAAGCTTTTGGTAATAGGTCACCTGCATACAATGATCATCATCAACATCGCTGAATTCTAAAAGTCAAGATGAACTTTGACGGTTATTTTTTTATAAGGCTGGCGAACTGTCACGGGGGGATGGGGGTGAACACAAAACTCGTAAGAATTCGGCATACAATTAACTTTTTCTGAGTGCATATACATTGAGAGGGCAAGAAAAACCATGAAATTTGGCCGCGTGGGAAACCTTAGATTACGGAGGCCACTCATAGTCATGTAGTTCTCATTTATTTTGAGTCACTAAAGGAGGTGCAGTGGAACCTGCACGTTGGACCCCGGGGGGGGGGGGGGGGCACTTTAGGAATTTGAAAAGTGGCCGTAAAATAGAGACTGCAGTCCGCTTAAATAGGTCCGTCCAACGCGCCTGGGGGGGGGGGGGGGGGTACTGCCATATAAGGAGGTGCAGTGGAACCTGCACGTTGGACGGACCTATTTAAGCGGACTGCAGTCTCTATTTTACGGCCACTTTTCAAGTTGCAGTTTTCTTTCTTTTGTTTTCGGCCATATATTTTTGTCCTTAGCAAGGTAACAAGCAATTTGCAGATATTAGGGTTAGGGTGGCTTCTAATGTTGTCGTTTCTATCTTGGAATCGTCAAACAAGCCGGTCGATCTGATTTAAATGACTCCACTTTCGTCAAAATTTGGCTCTCCTCATATCTAAAATATCCACTAAACGGTACAACCTCGCTATTGGTAGGGCAATAATTTTTTGTTTTTAAGCACAGTAAACTGATAAGAAATTAGTCAAAAGAGGTTTTCAACGAGTGTTAGGCAGTGGAACAGCGTCCAGTCGGCCCAGCCTCGATTGCCATGATGCTATATGGTATGACTCAGCCAAACAAGCTATTCTCATGGTAATTTGTAGTCTTTAATATACCTTTTCCTTTCTTTTTCCTTCTTATCATTATCCAAAGAGAGATAAAGAGCTCCCGAATTAAGAATGTCCAGAGTATCACAGTAAACCTTGCAGCTATATTTGGATATGGTTTGTGAAAGGTAATGTTACACGAGATGATTCGCAATTACGATTTTTGGCGTAACACAGCGTTGCAACATTGTTGCGAAATTGTTTCGAATAGTTACAACATTGTTACGCTGCGTTGCGCTAAAAATCGTCGTTGCGAATCGTCCTGTGTAACATCACATTAAGGAACTCATTTAGAACGGAACGGCGGAGAGAAAACTTCGCCCCAGGTGATTTTCATTGTTGGTTTTCACATGACGTCACTAAAATTCAAACTAAAAAACTATCGATCCTACCGAGATTTTACTTTCACGATGCATTAGAGCACCTGAAACTGACTAATTTTCGTACAAATTTTCGCTTCAAAAGGGTTGTTGGTTTTGTGATAGAGTACGCTTGAATTTCTAAGCTTTTGCATGACGCGTCATTTACATGACGGCCAAGAGAGCTGTCATGTTATAGGTTAAAAAATGACTTATTTCAGGAAATTTTGCTATCTAAACAGTTCATGTATTAGAAAGAGTATCACTTTAATGTTTATGAGTTTCTCGAAGAATAAATTCACGCTTTTGTAGCAAAACTCGCTAACAGATGTTTCTGTTGGTTTCCGTCGGCCATGTTGGAGCTCATCCAGATGAAATGTCTAAACCCTTTAAGCCCCAATATCCACATACAAATTCTCCAAACTGGTCTTTATACATTTCCTTATGGAGTAAGTTGAGAGAAGTTGGTAGAAGATCAAAGCATTCTCTCTTAGGTGATCATTTTATTAACTCTCATAACCATTTCTCTTGGTAACATATGGATATTGTTAGGAGAAAATTGACCTTGGTCACTATCGGGTCTTAAAGGGTTAAAACTTGTCAAATTTTGGATAAAATGACACCAAAATAACAGGAGATATAAAACTCAATGTTGTCAATTTTTTCCATAGCCAGTGGGACATTTTACTAGTCACCTGACGAATCTAACTTGAAAACGAGACTGCGAAATAAAGCTTCTTATAGCTCTTTTAACTGTGAATAAACAAAAACCAAAATAACGGGGAATATTCAACTCAATGTTGTGAGTGTTTGTTTAAGGCGGTGGGGCGCGTCACTAGTCATGTCACGAAGTTAGCATGAAAGCGAGGCTGAGCAATAAACGTATTTTAACGCTGTCAACTGTGGATAAAACGAAACCAAAATGACAGGAAATGTAAACCTCAATGACCTCAGTTTTGGCCTTAGGCAAACACTCACTAATATGCTCTGGGATATTTCGTGTCTAATCACAACCATTACAATTTCCTCAAAAAGTGCATTAACTCTTTTATTTTTCACTAATCATTGTGTAGGGTTGTAATCGGACAGTCAACCTCGTCCCCAGGGCTTTTCCCTTAAAAAATGGGTGGGGCGGGAAAAGGCCCTGGCATCGCCTTTTCCCGCCCCACCCATTTTTTAAGGAAAAAGCCCTGGGGCGTGGTTGTCGGACAGTTGGCTGTAATCGGACAGTTTCATTAGTCAAGCATATTAAGTGCACTCGGCTAAATCCACCAATCACAGAAGTTATCAAACTGGGGATTTTCCCAAATGGAGGAATTTGAAACATTTCGACAGTGTCTCTGCCAGTGATTTTTCCCATAATTTTGGACATTTGATATTCAAATGCTCTTTCACCAAAGAGAATGCATTTGTTTCCTCGGAAATTGTAACGGTTTTATTATTTGGTAACAGGTCTTCGCGTCGTCCAATTCGGTCTGTAATCATACTCGTGATTACACAAATCGGACTCCCGCTTCGAGGTCGTCCGATTTTGTTAATCACTCGTATGAATACAGACCGAATTGAACTCCCCTCCGTCCTATTAATTACCATTATTACTCACGCGGCCAAAGTATAGTAACACAGAAATGTGCTGACTTGTAAAATTTTTGACTGACGCTTTAATGTGGATTAAGATACTTACTGTGTTTACATCCTGCGTCCAATGTTTTACAGATGAGAGATCGATGTTTCAGCTGTGGTGCACAAGAAATCTTTGATCAGACATGGATATGTGATGCTCTTGTTTTAACCTATCTTTGAGAGTGACGAAAAGTTAATCGCTTAACTCCTATTACTGTGAAATGGCCAGCGAAATAAAATGCTCATAAAGATATATTTCAGTGTGTCCAACACGAATATTTTTTTTTACTTTCACTGTCTTCCCATGCAACCTAGTCAGTAAAATCTTCCTCTTCCTCTTCATCGTCGTCACCAGTACAATCACCATCATCGTAACCATCGTCATCATCACTATTAAAATCTTCACAAAGTTCCTCACTGTCTGAACAACTACAGAAATCGGTGCAGTTTATCCCAGTTTTTCTACATTGCAGCGGTTTGTTGAGCATCTCTCCTTGGCGCATTTGCACTTTACAAGGTAGATATTTCCGTCTGGAGCATCATGACAGGCACCTATCCATTTTCATCCGCCGTCCAGCCAAAATTTCTGGGGATGGAAGGGTGGGATTTGTGACTTCGTCATTATTCCACACCAGAAGTTGATAGTGATCTCTTACGATTGCTTGACTTAGGTTAGCTTGGGTCGGGTGTAGCCTTTCAGGGTGCGCTTACGCCTTTCGAAACAACCACCACCTCAGCATTTTCACCGCATAAGTATCTGTCCTTGGTACATACAACTGGCACACAGCCCTCCTTCTTTCTGCTAGGAATCGCGCTTACTCTAAGAGTTGAAAAGCCACTGATGACTTCTTCGTCAGCAGGAAAATGAGAGCATCACATATCCCGGTCTGGTCACAAAATTTCTTGTTCACCAGAGCTGGAAACATTGATCTCGTATCTGTAAAACACTGGATGCTGGATAGCCTACGTGGCAGGCGCAAAAAGGGGAGGGAGAGGGGGAGGGAGAAAAGCACGAAAGAGGGGAATTGGAAGGGAGCGCCTGCTATAAGAGCCGGTGTTTTTGTAATCCACCCACCATTTTCTCAACTAATGCGATAATGTCACTGTCCATACGTGACCAATCACAAGTACGGGGCTTCTCAGCATGGTCCGAACTTAATTACTTTGTTTACCGGAAATTGTCAAGTTGAGACGCTTTTTTCAAGTGATATCATAATCGAGCGAAGTGAAACATTTTTACTGTTCTTGCTCTCGCAGCAAACATAGACTACGAGCAGTCTCTCATTTTTTTTACTGCTCGCAGTCTACGACAAACAATGATCAGTTTCGTGTGAATACACAAGACCTTTTATCTTACAACCTCATCAAGCACCGTGATGGTCACAAAGAACAGAACACTGGCCAGCCTGAGACGCGAATAACGAAAGTAAAGGAAAATTATAAACAATTGTCAAAACGCTCAACGGATAGTTTTTACCAAAGCTTCAGCTCTCTCTTTGCAAACTATTTAAAACTCCATTCACGACGGTATATGTTTTTGCGGAAAAGGAGGTCTTTTGAATATTGGCATTGCAGATGTCTGGCTTGTCTGGTACACAGCCGTTTTTAGTGTCGTCACGCAAGAAGCGTTGCGTGACGACACTAAAAACGGCTGTGTGGCAGACTAATGTCTGGCAAGAATCGCAATCGCTTTGAATCGCTGCTCGGTGTATGGACAAATCCAGTATACAAAACCTCCTGAGCATCTCTGCCTGCTAAACAAGTGTTACAGTTGGTTTAAGTTCGGGTTTTAACGTGAAGTTGCTACATGATTGGAGTAATTTTGATCTTCCCAAGCTTATGCCAGTAGAACACATTTTCTTGATGCCTTCGTCATGTTTGTCTGTCACACTAATACACGCCAGGATACACGCCAACAAGTTACTCATTACGGCTCAGCCAATCAGGAATTTGCGGACGCCAGCGTCCGCAGAAATGAATAAGGGGGGGTTCTTATAGCAGGCGTCCCTTCCCCTCTCTCCCCTACACCCCTCCCTTTTTTCCCTTTTTCCCTATCCCCTACCCCTTTCGATGCCTGCTACGCAGGCTAGATGCTGGATGAAACAAAGTATCTTAATCCAAATTAAAGGACTAGTCAAAAATTTTAAAAACCAGCACATCTCCGTGTTACATTAACTTGGCCAAGTGATTAGACACGAAATATCCCATAGAATACCTGATTCAGCCTCTAGTGGGTGAGTGTTTGCCTAAGGCCAAAACTGACGCCATTGAGGTTCATATTTTTTGTCATTTTGGATTCGTTTTATCCACAGTTGACAACGTTAAAATACGTTTATTTCTCAGCCTCGCTTTCATTCTAACTTCATGACATTACTAGTGACGCGTCCGACTGCCTTAAACAAACACTCACAACATTGAGTTGTATATCGCCCGTTATTTTGGTTTTTGTTTATTCACAGTTAAAAGAGTTATAAGAAGCTTTATTTTGCAGTCTCGTTTTCAAGTTAGATTCGTCAGGTGACTGGTAAAATGTCCCACTGGCTATGGAAAAAATTGACAACATCGAGTTTTATATCTCCTGTTATTTTGGTGTCATTTTATCCACAGTTAATAATTGTATCGAGGCTTGTTTTCATGCTAGCTTCGTCATGTAACTAGTTTCCTTTGTTCCTAAAACGTCTCTACTTATGTTCTACTATTCCTTAATTTATCCTTATTTTTACTACTGCAATGTAGTTTGGGCTTCGGCCTATAAAAGCAATCTACGCCGGCTTGTTATCCTGCAAAAGCACATTATTAGAATTCTAGTATTAATTAATCACATTGCAATGCTCATACAGACCCCATCTTCAAGCACCTCGGTATACTGAACAATTAATGAATGAGGCTAAGTATCTTATGAAGAATTATGGAGATCGAGGAGGGTGTTATCCGTCGAGGCCGTAGGCCGAGGCGTATAACACCCTCCGAGATCTCCATAATTCTTCATATGATACGAAAGCCGAATTCAATAATTGTTTTGTTATTCATTCAAAATAAGCCAGCTCAGCAAATATTCTCCAAATAGCAGATGCCGTCCTTCGAGTTGTCTTCTTGCTGTTCTTGCCATGTTTTTAGCTATTTTTTCGCCTTGTTCTTACTCTTGAAACAAGTGAAATGTCCGCCATTTTTCAAGTTCACAACCAAAACAACTCAACCTTGTCCCCAGGCCTTCTCGGTTAACGGTGCCTTAACCTGTGAAAATGCTGCATTTTTGACGTCATTCCTCGTTAAACACAAAATTCTTCCAAATTTGGCAGTAACTGGTTATGATGAATTAAACGTGTGCTTTTGGCCAATCAGTATCGGGAAATATTTTGAATGAATAATAATAAAATTTAATGATATCCATTTGCTTCAACTGGGCAATTTGTGTTTTCTTGCAAAAATTTATTCTTACCTCCGAGGTTTAATAACAATTTCTTCCAAAGCAATCAATTCCACTCTTACGATACAAGAAATTCCCAGGCCTACCGTCACTCTTTTTTCAAGTACCCTTAAGTTTTTTAATTCACTTGACCACGAGGTCATCAACTCTCAATCACTTTCATCTTTTAAGAAAATACTGAAGATTAAATTATTAAGTAAATATAAAAACTGATCATAAATCTTTCCATCTTCGAGTTCTCGCCATCTTTTCTTCAATTGATGTAAACAGCTCTAGCCCGTATTACGAGAAGGCCAGTAACCTCTCATAAGCTCCTATAGTTTCTGTTAGGTCTCCTCGCCACTTCTTTTTTCTACTTTTCCTATATCATTTGTATTTCTATTATTATCGTGTGGCAAATAAAATAAAAAATAAAATAAAATACGCACGCTCACTCACCTTTACAGAAACTTAGTCACAATCCTTTGAACGACTTGTTAGCACTGTGCGGGTATCTTCAAGTAAGGTAGCCTCTCAGTCTGTGATGTCGATCTACCAACGACCTGGATAGAAAAGCATCCATTAGTTTCAATAATATTTCTCTTCCCTTTGAGGTTCTCTAGCCCTTTTGACTCACAGGTGTTTTTTTGCCCATCTTGTTTTGTTGGCGTTTTAAGTAAGCTCCGACACTAAAAATTAAGAACAAAAATCACCGAAAGTTATTGAGTTCTTAGAAAACTTGTTTGGCTTCCTCCTTTTTAATTAAAACCGAGCAGGTCAACAGATTTCCATTATTTATAAGAAGCAGTGTTGCATTTCTTTTGAGGTTATTGATTGAGATAAAAAGTTAGATATGAATACGAGGGTCTGGATGGGGTCAACTGACAACTGAGAAATGGCCAAAATTTTTACTGACAACTGACATTTGGACTCCCCCATCCAGACCCTCGAATATGAATCACACTGGCTAGCTAGGCTTAAAAGTAGTTAAAAAGACGGGCAAAGGATATCTTATATCTATTACGAGATACGACAAGAGTAAACAAATCGTTCAAGGGACAGTTTCCTTTTCTGATAAAGCTAAGCGAAAACGCATATTACTGGAAATCTTTGACCACGCGCCATTGTTCATTAGCTTCTTCTTTTATGTCGTCCTTAATAAAGCATACAAATTATATATTTTTGTTGTTTTGTTGATGATTTGTTAACTAAATAAAAGAGCAGGTTTAATCTATCTCCCCATAGTTAAAGCGAGTCTAGAAATGATCGGAAAACAAAATAAATTTGCAAATACGGTTTTAGATGAAGAAGGTACTAACATTGAAAATGATCTTAATGAGTTCGCATTTAAAAAGTTTGAGGACGCAAAAATATATATATTTCTAGTGTTTTGTTTTTCAGACTTCAATTTGACTTTGAATGCTACCAGTTGTTATTTCCAGGGGCGGATCCAGGATTTTTCGTAGGATGGGGTGCACCACCGGAACTACCATTTGATTTTAACTTTAACCATTTTTACCGCGTTTAACATAAATTTTCTTCAACCACGTCTCATGTTTTAGTTCAACTCCAATAAACCAGAAATTTTTTTTGCTGAATACCGTTGTATTAGAAAGCCGCAGGTCATGTTGGAAGAGGGGGGGAGGGGGCATCTCCAGCAGCCCCTAGATCTGCACCTGATTTCTGTAGTGCTAAACTGTTGTTTTCCAGCTTTCTACTGAAGAACCTAAAGAATCTATACCCTGGAGTGTCTTGAGTACCCTTACCCTCATATGAACTATTTTTAATAGAAAAGAGAAAATGGCGCCCCTTTCACATACCGTAAAATAATGATCTAATTGAAGCGTCCTGTCAAATAAAAGCCTCCGCTACGCTGGATGTTAGGTTTGTATTAGAAGCCTCCATCTAATAAACGCCCCCTGTTTCATAGACATTCCCCATGACAAATACTGAAAAATACATTGAGGAAATAGAAAAAGGAACAAAATCATTTAATTTATTCAGTTTTTTGCTCGATTAACAAGGGTTTACGCATTGCATTTTGGTCAATATTTTCAAGTTTAAACACAATGACCCTGAACGAGGATTCTGACCGATCGGAATTGAGATGACAAAGAACGATATTGATCTCTAGACGGCCTACAATGGGTGGATTGGATAATCTGCTATTTATAAACCCTTTCTTTTTTCGTTGAAAGCATATTAGTTTTGTTGAGCTTGTCACAGTTAACGAGAACAAATGTCACCCGTGGTCTTCTTCTTGCCAGGTTAGCATTAGATAACATCGAGTGAAGCCAGATTGGAAACCTTATGAATTTTACACAACGCATTATTTTCATAATGGAACGAGACTGGAATGTAGAATGAGGCTAGAATAGCTGAAGAAACCAAAACTACAGAGCGCCAGTTATGGCGGAAACACAGTAGAGAGTTAAGCACTGATCTGCAGTGATTAGGGTTTAGCACTGAACTGAAAACGGTTATATAGCTTTCAAATATTGTAATGGGGTACGGCATATGTAAGAACATGTA
This sequence comes from Porites lutea, assembly GCF_958299795.1. Classification (NCBI taxonomy): domain Eukaryota; kingdom Metazoa; phylum Cnidaria; class Anthozoa; order Scleractinia; family Poritidae; genus Porites; species Porites lutea. The sequence continues at coordinate 28,576,902 of NC_133208.1, forward strand.
TATTTTAAAAATTACTGGATTTGGCAGCTAGGCCTCGATGGAGTAGTGGATATGGATGTAGGCTATAAATCAAGTGACCCGGGTTCAAAGCATCGTAGTGGAGTTTTTCTATTTCTCTTTTATTTTACACAGTAAAGTTGGCCTTAAGTTGTCATCATGTAATTTTACTGAAAGAAACAATCTGACTTCAGCCGATGTTACCTTATGCTAACCTTCTTGCAAACTTTCGTGCCACTTGTAAGACCGCTGTTTTTAACAACAGTTTTTCAAATTCTTTTTTCGGATTTCCCCAAAAAACGAAAAAAAAAAAAAAAAAAAGAATCTCCAAGAACAAATATCTCAGCGTTGAAATCTGTTTTCGGATTTCGCGTTCGATTGCAAATCCGAAATCCGGATTTTAAAATCTAAATCAAGATTTCCCAAACGAAAGCACCCCAATACTTTTTTACCGTCGAAATTTATCGCCAAAAGCCGACCAAGTTTGCGTTTGATATGATCCACGAGCACCAAACCAATGAACTTTTGCTTCGCGGGAAATAATTTGTCCTTCTTCATGTCGCCGTAAATGGAGCATTTTGTCTTGTTATTATATTATGACATGTTAACTAAATAAACGAGCAGGTTAATCTATTTTCCCTAAAATTAAACCGTGTCTTGTAATAGTTAATTGCAAAATGTATCTCCAGTTCAGGCTATCAGTGTTTTCGTTTACGAAGGTCGAGAAGCAGTGAAAATGACCCTAATACTCACTATCGCATTTCAAAGTTTGAGCCCGCAAAAATTATATGCATTCTGTATAAGACCAATTTCAAAAAATTAAAATTCATACTTGGCTCCGAGGCGTAGGGGAATAAATCAAAAGAAATCATCTTTAGGCTCAGCAATGAATGATACATTTCTTTTGTGTTATGCTCCCAAGCCTCGTAGCCAAGTAACTGAATCAGTTTTAAGGCCCGTTTACACGACCGAAACAAATGGAACGGCTCGGATAAAAAGACGAACGGCTCCGACAAAATTTGACGTGTAAACGGTATTTGACCCGTTCCAGTTTTATCCGTTCCGTTCCTTAAAAGGTCCATAGGCGGCTATGGACCCCTTTCGGAACGGAACCGATAAAAAACGGTTCCGTACCCACATTTTTGTTTTCTTTTCAACGTGTAAACGCTCGCTCTTTTTTCGGTACCGTTCTGTTACGTTTTTTCTGAGCCCGTGGTGCTCCAGGTCAGTTGTTTAGCGTACGTCACATGCGTGTTAGAAGAAGAAACTAGAAAGTGTTCTTAGATACTCGAAAGCTAGCATACCATTGATCGTCAAAGTAAGTGCTGTATCAAGATCAAACCAAGCACTTGTTCTTGGGATTTGCGCAAGCTCCTTTCGACTGTGAAGTGTGATACAAGGGCTGTTAATAGGAGAACCTTAAGCCTTGTTTTTCAGTTCTATAAATTCGGTACATTCTCTCATGGGGTGTTTACATGAGAAAACTCTCACCGGCGCGAGTTTCATTCTAGGATAACTTTTTGATTTCGTATCGCGTTTACATGATGACTGGGCCATTTCATATCTCGTTATTTGAAGGTACACTTCATGTTGATAAAATGCACATGTGATTCCAAATATATTGCTAATCTCATCTCCCGCAGGGCTGCACCATACTTCTCGACGATAAGACCATGGCGACTGAAGAATTTATTAAATGATTAAATGATTCGAGTTAAACTGATTTCACGGGTTGTCAAAGAGTCCAGCGATTCCCTTTTCCCAGGTGAGCGTCGACTCATTTCGCTTCAGTATTCAGAAATGCTCTCGATCTCCTTACGCTTTCTGATTGCCTTTCGCCCGACATGTTTTGAACGGCGTTTAGTCATGCGAAACCTCCACGAAACATCCACGCAGCGCGCGAGGTAACTTTATCCCGATTCTAAAAATAACTCGAGACGAATTACCTATGGAATAGGGTGTGTATGGGGGATGCCTTCTCTGTCCCCTTTATCCTCTCCTGACCGAACCTAATGCATAAATCATTATAACGTATTTTGTAAGTAGTTTGACCGAAATGAGCATTTTTCCCCTTTAGAATTTAGTTCGGCTGGAATTATGATCGACATCTGAATCAATTCAGCCCGGGTCAAAATAATTTGGGTCGGCCCTAATTAGAATTAGGTTCGGCTCATGAAAAGTTCAGCGTCTGAACCGGGCCTTAAAATGTTTTCGCGTTTTCTCATAAAATATCAACCCTGAAAGCTTCATTGTACTATTTATCACCTGAACCTTTTACCGGAGAAGGTTTAGCCCTTTTCTCTGTCGCAAAATGATTAAGACGGAATCCACTAGGCATTGAGTACTGAATTTTGATTTTCTGAGGACAAAAATCTTGTACCAGAAAAAATTAAACTGAGTATATAGCATTCTCTTATATTTTTCAAAGGCTAAAGATGTCAGGGGCGTTCCTTGGTATTCTTTGTTTGTAATCCTTGGTGGAGCACATTGAGGGGGGATACAATATGGGCGCGTTAGCACGCATAAGGAGAGCCCAAGGTACGACATGCTAGCGGGTCCGGGGACATGCCCTCCCGGAAAATTCTGAAAATTCAAGTACTCTGAGATGCAATCTGCTGCAATCTGGAAGCTCAAATAAATTGGCAAATTGTGCCAGGATTCTTTATTGAATAAGAAATAATGGAATATTTAACGAAATGTAGCTAGTTGTGGTTGTGGTCAACAACAGCAACAACGTTATGACCTGACTAGCGACACATTAGTTGCAAACATATCTAAAATCTTGGTGGAACTAACAGAAATTCGAAAGCTAGACGTCTGTTATTTTTGGCGCAAAATTCGCGAATCACGGCTTCTACATCAATGGGTATGTCTCTGTGAGCATGCATCAGGGCAATCGCTTCGAGTCGCTCTGTTTTTATCGTGGAACGTAAGTACCTCTTCACTCTACGCATCATGCTAAAAGATCGTTCGGGGGTAGCAGCGGACGCTACCGGGCATTGTCAGGAGGATGGTAATAATTGTGACCACGTTGGGATAAAGGTCCGGATTAGCGTGCTGGAGCAGGGGCGGATCTAGGGGGAGGGTGCAGGGGGTGCGCACCCCTCCCTGAGATGAGCTGCGGTTTTCTAATACAACTGGTATTCTGCAAAAAAAAAAAAAAAAGAACTATGTGGTTTATTGGTGTTGAAGTAGAGCAAGAGACGAGTACACTCCCTCCTAAAAAAAATCCTGGATCCGCCCCTGTGGAGTGTACTGTCTCTGTGAGTGTCACTGGTTTTTTATCAGTTGAAAGAGACCACTTTGTTTGCCACCTTAAAATTTCATTGTCAAAGTCTCTCTTCTCTAAGAATCGGTTTTGTAGGTTTCATAAAGCTTATCTTGTACTCCACTGTTGAAAGCATTCAGCTTTGCTGGAACAAGCTATAGTCCTATGAAACGATTCTCTTGTGACAGAGGCCTGTCATTGAGTTCTTTTACGAGGTGATCGATCAAAGGAAATAGATGGCAGATGTACCGGCTCTTTGCCAGTACATCTCTTTTTTAAAAATTTTATATCATACCGTCCGCATCACTTGTAAGCCCGTGCTTATTTGCTTAAAGCCAGGTACAGGGGAGGATCCAGGATTTTTTTAGGAGGTCATCTTAGGGGGGGGGGGTGGGGTGCGCACCCCCTGCACCCTCCCCGTAGATCCGCCCCTGAGGTACGCCCCTGGATGTAATAAATCATCTGTAGTAACGCCAAAAAAACATTTCTCATGGGAGCCCGAGAATTCGGAATGTCAAGTTTCACAGAATTACATCTTACACATAAAATTTTCAGAATTTTACCTGTGTAATCACAATTCTTGTCAAATTTCATTTTCTCGGACTTCCATGAGAAATTTTCTTTGGTGTTACTAAAGATGATTTATTACATCTTAAGCCCTTGAAAAATGTAAAAAAAAATGCAATATTCTTTAAATTATTCTGGTACAAGGTTTTTGTCCACTGAAAATTAAAATTACTCAATTTCCTGGTGGATTCCGCCTTAAACTTCAAAAATCTCGCCATTACGACATTCTCGCCAAAACTCGTAGTAGACCGGGCGACGGCTACCACGTTTTCCCGCCAAAACGACGTTGGTTCGCGCGGGCGCACTACTTAGTATGGAGAAAATCTCGTTCTCGTGGTCCTCCTCGTCTCAGAATCTAAGGCTCTCTGTTAAAGATTTAAGAAAATCTTATGAACGTAGTTAATGTTATATATAATATTATTGTATGTTGACAGAACTTTTTTTCTCCCACCCCGCTAATACGGACATAAAACCGCTGTCCCGAGGGTGCCTGCAATAACGGGAGTTGACTGTATTGCGTGAAATCCAAGCGCTACTACCTCGAAGCAAACCGTGCAGATTACTGTAATGGTGACACACCAACACGAGAACACGAGAAGAGAATTTTCTTATCTCCAGGCGGCCATGTTATGCTCTATTTATTGTATAAACACCAATTAAATACCAAACCATTTCAGTTGAACTTTTATTTTCTGCGAAAGGCGCGATTTATTATGTAGCCATGGCAACTGTTATCTTTTCGCATGTGAAGATAACATGTGAAATCCCGTGAATTAGCAAATCCCGTGAATTAGCCTTTTGGCATTCAGTTTATCTTGTTGTTGAGCATGCCTAAGAACTCCGGCATAAGTGGTTGTCAACTTGTTCACTTCGGATTGTTTCTGTTTGTACGTCTTGTAATCTTCTTCTGCCGCTAAGAAGACTAGAGAAAACTTCAAAAATATAGAAACCAAAGTTCAAAAAAGTCAAGCATAATTATTTTTGGCACCTACGGTCATATTTTTTCACTGTACTGGTAAAGTTACTTATTTTTGCTGCATAGTTTGACTGTTGTTTGAAAGACAATCAAACGAATATTACAATCACTTTTGGAGACAAAATAAAATATCCGTAAATCATATCCCAAAATCAGATTTGGATTTCGCTTTAAAAAAATGAACATGCTGCAGATGTCAATGCAAAGTTGTAAACAACTCAATATAAGCAGTCTGTGAATGTACGTTTAGGTCCACAAAACTAATTTTTCTTTTGGACATCTCATCCAAGCAAAGACTTAAGGCTTACATTGCTTGTCTACGAGTGTACTTCAAAATGCTTTGCTACAGTAAGCCTCTGAGAGGCGATTCTGGTAAATTTATAGGACGCTAAAATGCAAAAAATTCTAAGCTTAAACAACCTGGCTGGGTCCGACTTTTGAATTACAAAATGTTCACGTTTGCCGGCTCTGCTTGAAATGAACATGGTTTTTGAAATGACTTTGTACTATTTTAACCCGAAAATTATGATTGGGTTATAAAGCTTTTAAAACGGACGAAAACTAAGCTAATAAACATGTTCAATGTAAAAAACTAAGATTTAGTCGCTTTTTCAACTTTGCTTTGTGGGCCGAAAAATTTACCTTTACGCAATAACAAAAGCAAACAATGAGGCTTTTATTCGATTTATTTTCTGAGAATTTTATCTGATCAATTTAATGTCACTAGCATTGTTTTCGTATAGGAGTTTTCCTAATTATATGAGCTTTTAATTTAATAATTTTGATACTTTATAAACTTTTCATTTGATAGCTTCACTTTTTTATACACCGATTGAGAAACAAATTCGCTCTCGTTAAATCCTATTTTATGATCTATTTATTAGAACTCTAGGTAGCATACGAAATGATGTAACCGGACAGGCTTTAACCTTTACTCCTAATGTATTTTTTCTTCGCAACCCCTAATCAGTTGACGGACCGTGAGAGAATATCGCCACAAAAAGATGCGAAAAAGTTTTCGCTGAGTTTCCTTTACATTTTCCGGGTTTGTATGGGTCTACACCTTACCTGCTTAAAAATGAAACTGTTGTTCAAGTGTCAGTCAAACTCGGGATAATCTTGACTTGCAAACCCAAATGCAAAGGTTTATTTCGCAGTAGAAGAGCGTGAAAACATCATCGAACAACGCAATGTAAATTGGCTAATGTGAAACCCCGTTTCTTTCACTTTATTTACCATGCATTTATCTCAATTGCACACTCTTGTGACATTAGCCTCAGACAATTAGTTGCGACCTTTAACAGACTCAGAACAAGCCAGTATCAAAATATGTTAAGAGAAGCTGAGCTCTACATGTTCTATTTCTTTTTTTCATATTGCCCTTGCATGTGTTAACATTCCATTTCTTTTTTGTTACAGGTAACTTCCAGACATGACGAGGAGATAATTACTTTTCTAGAGAGCAATTCTTTGACACTGTCAGTTATTACTGACTTACTTTGAGTTAAAAACAAAGAACACAGACACTGGTAATGACACAAAAACATTAATCCCTGGCAAGCCTACAAAACAAGAAAGAGTAACTCAGACTCCTTATCAAAATGTGAAACAAGATAAAAACAGCTCTTCTAACGTAGGGAAAATTGTTTTAGAGAGATTTGTAATTGCAACGTTATATTCAAGCACATTGCATTGTCAAACATCATAAATTTACTGAATAATGAACAGTGATTTTGGGGCTTAGCTCAGGTTGTAATGAACTTTAAAAGATATTCTATAACCTTGTATATTTAAAAGCTTTCGTGGAACAAAGATGCATTTTATTATACAATGAAAATAGTCTCTGTCTCTCTTTTTATTGATTTCACTCAATTCCATTTTATTCGCAATGTGAAATAGGAGTCCTATTAAAGACTCATTAAAAGGGGTGAGGAGTTTTTACAATTCCCCAACAGGTCATCTCCTCGATGACGCTGTTTTATTACTACGGCAGAATCCCTCAGGGTTTAACCTTCTTGTGAAAATTAGAGCTTTTGTTGTTTAAACTTCGCTGGGACAACCAAATCTATGAAAATGAAAGGAATAACAATGACGTCATCGTGTAACCGTACATCAAAAGATAAGCACGGTGATCTGTTTAGTTTTTTTTTAGCCAGGCTTAAAATATCTGTAGATTCAAGGAATTATAACCTGTGCGTTGAGAGCATGCCAGAGACCGATTTTGGCATGCCCGGCATGACCCAGATTATGGCACGCCCGGCATGCCAGAGAATTTGGCATGCCGGGCATGTCAGAGAATTTGGCACATTTGACATGCCCGGCATACAGGAGATTTTGCTGGATATGAATTACTTATTACTAGAACCTAGGCTTCTCGCGGCCTGGGTGAGAAGGTCCCGGAACCTCAAATTATGCTTACAGGGCATGCGAAATTCTGTTGCATGCCAATTTCAATGCAAAACCACTCTGGGCCACCCCTTCTATTACCAGTGAGCAAATCATTGACGATAGGCATGGGAAAAATCCTTGCATGCTAACCAACATTGAAAACGTAGCAGAAATGTCCTCAGTTGCTGAGTCATGCCCCAGGGGAGGCTTTAAAATACAGAATTTCCTGACATGGATGAGGGAATTTTCCGTAAACAGCATGTGATCATGCCGGCTAGGACGTATTGCCTCCGTATTGCCCCTTTTTACAGCTAGCTAGCTAGGCTCATTTTTAGGTTCCATGGCCTGAAAATGACGAAACATTCATGCCCTAAACGTAAAAAGTCCAAAAACGTCCTCGAAATTTTAGTTTCTAAGCCGTTCCAGGGATTCACTATGCAAATGCCTGTTTTTCTGTTTTACTGTACTGTAAAAAATGAAAATTTCAGTAGGAATTGACAGTTAAAATGCAGAAAGGTCAATAATTGATGATAATATATAACAAGATCAAAGATACATATATACAATAATTAAGCAGTGTGGAACTCAACTGTAGTTACAATAATTATACTGTATTCCTGGTTATATCTGCCGCGCCTTGGCTAATGAAATTAAGTATCCCAGAGAGCTTCAAACAAACACTCAAGGGTATGCCAACTAAAGTAAAGGGGCCAATTAAAAAAAAAATTCCAGTGTGGATATTCTTTTAGAGCCTGAAAACAATAGATGCCCTCAGGCTCGTAAATTACACTTTTAACAGTTTTATTAAATTGACCCCAGCTTTGGCTTGCAAGGCAGACCAGCTCTAAAATCACACCACAGAAGGAAAGTGGGAGAGGAAAAATGTGCACAGAACGGAGAGAAAGGAGAAAGGTAATAGTCGAAATCTTAGCTCTTAGTTTTTATTTTTGGTTACTTTGAAGATAGTTTTTAATAACAAAAAATAACACTTTTCTTGGAAAGCGTGACATTTCGCATTGGCTTACATCGGCATAACCATATCCTGCATCGTTATATAGCTGGAAATTTTTCCCAACCGCGCGCGCTCTCATTGGCTACTTCGATGTCACATGACATCTAACATTGAAACTGTTTCCCGCCAAAATCCCTGAGCGAGCAACGTTGCAAAATCTATGACGTCAGAGGGTAACAGTGCACTATTACATTTCCAGCTTCAAAATTTACAGCTATATAGCAAATCACTTATTAAAGGCTGGTCCCTCGAGAAACAGTTAATTTTGTTTCCCTCGAATTTCTATGTTTGCCTCGGCTCCGTCTCGGTAAAAAAAATTAACTGTAAAGTTTTTCCTCGGGACCAGTTATTATGGTCCTGTGATACTGCTAAGAAAATACCTTGCTTTATTTTGACAGCCACTAATTGACGTCCAAAATACACAAACGTTAAATTATATCCAATATTAAAGTTGTAGTTGGACATAGGCCACTGCAAATTTTTTGCAAAGATAAACTCTTGTTGTCTGCCCATGACACCCTCTCCCCCTCCTTTCCAGGAGGCTCTTGTCCCACTCCTCCAGAGTCTCTGCGTATGTTAGCCGACGCCAAGACCCAAATTTGTCGCATCCATAGGTTACCGGATTTTCTTACCCACCAAAATTTGGTTATAATGCATGCAATCTAAATAATATGTTATCTGTATAAAGCACGCAAATGTTTCTATAGAAATTCCTTCTTACACCCCACTATTACGGACTCTCAATTCCTGTAAGGACATTAACACGTGACTGTTTGCGGAACCAAAGGAGTCCGGCCACAATAACAGAAATTGGCTGTAAATCGCAACCTTTACCCTCAAAAGCAAAAGCCCTGAGAACGAGGTTGTAAATCCATTTTATCCGATATGGTATCCAAGAATCCTAAAAAAATGTCTGGACACGTTAATAATATTGAAAGCATATCCTTTTGACAATACCCTGATGATGACTTTTCGCTGATACTGTATTGAGTTCGCAAATCCTTTTTCCAGGTCTTCTCGTGTATTGCATTGAAAATGACGCGCATATCTTGTGTTGACTGCACTTGAGCCCGCACTGTATCTTGCTGGTCACTTTCGTTTTGAGAAGCAGAAAGCCTACTACTGCAATGTCCTTGCTTGTCACCCAAGAGTTATAGAAGGTGGATTTATCTGTTGACAACAACAACAAACCACTCTGTGATTAGGCAGAAACGGTCTTTCATAAAAACTGCAAGCATGTCAAGAAAAGGCTTTTCCACGATGACGTTATTTTACCACTACGACCAGAATCCTCCAGGGTTTTGCTTTCTTGTGTAAATTAGGGCTTTAGAATTGCCAAATTTAAATATGAAAGGAAAGACGAAAAGGATTCTGGCCGTAGTCAGGACTAAAAAACATGACTAATGACACTGATTAAGGTATAATCCTTTTTTACATAAACATTAAATGTTTAAAGATACAGTCCACTCCCGATAACTTGAACCGTTAAGGGAAATCGAAAAAAGTTCGAGTTATCGGGAATTCGAAGCAAATAACCGGAGATAAGCAAGTGGATGGGGAGGGATGAAAGTATCAAGCTCTCTTCACTTCAAGGGCTTCAGTACTCTGTTTTTTCCCCCGACCTGTCACGCGCATAAAACATGGTTCGAGTTATCGAGGTCAAAATTATATACAAACGATGTGGAGAGAAACAAAAATTACTTCGAGTTATCGGGAGGTTCAGGTTACCGAGGGTAAAATTACAGTAAATGTATGAAGGAAATCCAGGGGAAATTGATTTTGGTTCGAGTTAGCGCGAGGTTCGAGTTATGGGAAGTCAATTACGTCAGCTGCGCGATTTCCGCTACTCTTTATATCACAAGGAAAAGGCGGTTAGACCTATCTTTTAATTGGTTTTGCTCTGTTATATTTTTGCTCTGCAGAGCTTAGCCTGTGGTGACCCCTACAAGAAGATAAAAATATTATGGGCTATGGCGCTGCTAAGGGACAAGTAATCTCATTCCAAATAGCCGCCATCTTGGATTTTACTAAAAATTAAGAGATTTAAAAAAGCAGTTTTGAAACTAACTGCTTATCATATTTGAGGTTAAAATTTTGTTATAAATAAACATTTTGCTGCTTTTTGTCTTGTTTGTCTTTTTACGAGATCAATATGGTCGGCCATTTGTTTCAAAATTATGACATGATATACGTGCGGTTTTTTCCCACGTATACTTGCAATCATTCCTGCTACCCGATATACGTGCGTTTTTTTGTCACGTATACTTGCGTTTTAGCGGAGCTCTGGCGCGCGAAGCGCGCCTGCGGAGCACCATGGGTAAGTAAATCTACCCATCCCAGAAAATTTGGTAATCACGTGACCGTACACCGCCCTCAGCCCGCCCGCCCGTCCGTCCGCACCACAGGGCAACCAATGTTCAATCTCACACTTTCTAGCTAGTTTGGGAGCACAGGAAGACTGAGATTGCAGACATATTGCACATCAATCTTGTGATCAATTGATAGCTGTCAAAACAGGGTATCCGCTGATCAGTATCTCCTGATCGTATCGCGGGCTCAGGTGTCGACCCATCGAGGTCGAGTATCTTTTTGAAGTTATCCGCTGACAAGTTACTAGTTTTCAAATGATTGCAGGCTCAAGTTTAATTTTTCAATTCATATGAATTATGTTGTGTTTTATATGTGCCGCACAATTAAAATTTTGATTTCAAACTGACCTCGGCAGCTAAAAATTAAGCCAGTTTTTACAGGCAGGGAGGACATGCTAGTTGCTTTTGACTTTTCTCACCAAGGTCACGCGTTGGTCACGCTCTACGTCCAATTTTTATACTCTGATTGGTCAAAATTTGACAGGTGAGTTCACGCGGAAAATTTATGCAGCATCCTGAAACTTGTTTACTTTGACAGCTGCAGCTGACAGAGTTTTGTGTCAACTTGTGATGTTTTTAACTGTCTTTTTCCACTGAATGTACAAAGTGAAATTCAGCTGCTATCAAGAGTCTTCTGTTATTCATGGCTAGTTTGTTTATTGGGTTTTTGGTTGAGAAATACGTCGCTTTGGCAAAGTCGGAAATCCGATTTCGGATGGCATCGTTTTCGTTTTCACCTTGCTTGATGCGTAAGACGGTTGAAAAGTCTGAAGCGATCCTGGCCTTACTTGATAGTTTTCAGTGCATCTCGAAAGGTAAGCCTGAGTAATTATTGTATTTGATGTTTATTTTTTATATCTAATTTAATGAAGTCGAGCGTAGTTTACGCGGCTATTTGGTTTATGCACGTTTGTAAGATTTGAGACAATGATCTGACCGAGAGTGACCGAGTATCAGGTTTGATTATAAGCTTATGGAACTTTAAAAAGCCTTTAGACATTTTCTCACCGCAAATAGAAAGAAAACGTTCCAAAGAATATTTGGTTATAATTCTGGCTGTAAAAGAAAGCTTTGAGCGATTTTCTTGCCTCAAGTTCATCTTTGAAAAAAGCAAACACCGGGAAGCCGGCTTAAAACGTAAACAAGGATTTTAAGAGACACTTTAATACTTGTCTTCGTGAATGAAAATTGTTGTCTCTGTATATGTTTCACCTTATTATTTTCCCTTTCTTTATTGATTGTTAGTAGTCTATTTTGCAATTTTAATCGCTGTGCCGTTTGTTTTCAGTCGCTCATGAACATCGCTTGCAGGAGTAGTCAAAATGCCGCGCGTATCATACGCTTTTGAAGATTACAGATCGTTATAGAATCATGAAATAAAAAATAAACATAATAAATTCTTTATTGGGTTGAAGCGTATAACTATATTAATCTTAATTTAAACAGTCGACTTGTCAAAAGTGAGAACCGGCTAGCCGTATAGGTGATTTTGGAAATTTTTTTTACGGTTTCGCTAAAAGCTAGCCCACGCGTGCTTTGATCGTCCTGAATATTGAATGAGTGCAATTTGTATTGCAAAAGTGTGAAACACTGCATTCTGTCCGAGGTCTGTACGATGAAAACGGCGCCTCATGGTACTGTTTCACCTCAGATGTGATGTACAAAAAGTATAAAAGGTTGGTTTACACGTCCCCAGACTTGTTGGCAAGATTTTGTAAAGTAAACATGTCGAACGCAAAAAATTCGGCCTGATTTGTTTTCCAGGCATAATCTACTGTGATCAAGAGCCATTATGGCTCTTAAATGTGATCGAAGATGATTGCTATGTTTTGGGTGTACATATAAAGGCTATCAACTCGATGTAAGATTAAGTTCACTCTTAGCTTGGACTGTTTGCAAATTATTTTTCTCGAAAATCACGTAGTCTTTCCCTCAAAAGTCACATGAATGTGCTCTAAAGTTAACTGATTTGTGGAATAAAAGTTTATTGTTTGATTTGAATTATAAATTCGAGTTAATAGGAGCTTCGCTTTTAGCCCTGGCTAAATCTAAATATTATTCCCAAGTATATGACCATTTTCTTACGAACGCGCATATATATGCGCACAAAAAACCCCATATATATGCGTTACAAACAAGCATGTGGTATATGCGGTCGCAGGAAGTCGTCGTATAAGAGGCACTGAATTATACGGTCAGCAAAAAACCCCTTCATTTACGCTGGAGCTGAAAAGTAACTTCAGTTTGAATCAAGCATGGCCGCAATGCCCGCGTTAATTTCGAGCAAGATTTGGTTCTTATTCATTGCCCTCACAGTAGTGGTGGTTGTTGGCTGCCCCACAACGGATTTGTTGGAATCCGTGGATTGTCTCTTGAGAGACTGTGTACGCTATTTCACAAATGCTGACCGAAACAACGATCGATTCAGTTAGAAATTAGCGTCTGACAGGCAAAACACGACTCATAAGCTCTTGATAATGTGAAACATGACCTTGAGACCTTTCTTCTTTTCTCTCTCTCGCGCAAATTATCACCTTTTCGCCTCTACGAACACGTTCTAAGCCTCCTAGTCTCGAAGCTTTTTATTATTTCCCTGGTATTCTCAATGACTGGAATAGCCTTCCACCTGCCTCTCTTTCCTTAGTGCTCCTCCGCTTTAATTGTGATTTTCATGGTTAATTAACTCGTTCTCGTTCAACTTGCATTAAATGTCAATTTGCTATCAGTCTTCAAGCCCCAATTATTTGGCCAAGGATATCCCACTGATATACCCTTCACTGTCCGTAACAGCCTTACCACCACTGGCTTTAAATAGAAACTAAAACTTTACTTTTTAAGCCTGGATTGAATTAGCACAGGATTATCATAGTTTATTGTTAGTTTATTTGTCACTAGTACTTCTAGTTTTACCGCTACTATAGGACTGCTTGCATTACTTAATTTAAGTTTTGTGTCTTGTTTTAGTTTTGAAATTTAGCCTTCAGTGGCTTCATTTCTACATAAAATGATTTCTGTCATTTTAACCACAGGTCGTATAAGCCCCCGGCTTTGGCTTTACTGAGTTTTGTACTATATAAGCTTCAAACTTCGTTAGGCTTCCTTGTCACATTAATTTTATAATTTAATTAACAACTTCTATTCTATTCTAGCTTATAAGTCGCTTGCCTGTCGAAATTTATGTACAATTACGTTGTTATTGTTGTGTCCGGATGCTGGGCAACATAGGAGCTCTGCAAAAATATTAATTTCGCGATGGAAACCAAGGCAAAAAAGTTAAACTGTCTTTCGTCATATTAAGGACTAAATAGATTTTCTCTGGGACAAATTTCAGAGCTCTTGCGATTAATAAAGGAAAGTTATTGCAATCTTAAACTGAAGTGTCCGGATACTGGGCAACATACTGTATCGTGTAGCAGGAATGATTGCAAGTATACGTGGGAAAAAACCGCACGTATATCATGTCATAATTTTGAAACAAATGGCCGACCATAGATCAAGCGAAAAAGGGCCCTGCTAGATGGGTGAATTGGCGTATGTCAGGGAGGCAAAAATATGAACAGAGATTCATTGGCGTTTGCGTCACCTTCACCCACGAGGTTTCCATCTACGAACAGTGTAAGGAAGCTTATACACGTGATGCTGAGCTTGATGGCACTGGAAATACCTTTGCAATGCACAAAAATCACATAAAATGTTGCCGTACCTGTCACACGTTATGGTTAAGTTAACGGCATTTTCGATGCTTTTGCACCACTTTGCAAGTATTTAATCAAAGGAGAAAACGGTCACACGTTCGTTAAATTGAGCTTGATGTGAGTGCCTTTGCAATGCAAAGAAATCCTAGAAAATAATACCAACAAAGCTTCTTTACTTAATGAGTATGTTAAATAGTAATTCTACAGTAACTATACTTTAGAGTGCACAACAGTCGCTTAAATTTTTCTCAAAATTGGTTTTGAAAGACGCGCAGTACCGGCGGTATATTTTTGCGTGACGCCAGTCTCAATCTCCGTTTTTACCCTCACAAACTGGCTTCCTTTTGACCACTCGCGTTCTTAACCTAGGCAAAAATACGGGCTGTTTTGCAGTCTAAACATCCTTGCAAAGCAAATGAATCACAGTTTAAAAAAAATTAAATCGAAATTGTCACACACTATAAAACTTTTATTGGAGACTGGCCCTTCCTATATCCCCTCTTAATGTTTTTCGTTCCATTAAGCGTTCAACTCCACCTTGATCAACAACCGGTAAGAACTACATAATACAAAGCCCAGCGCTATATATTAAAAGTTCTATATCTGATACATAGTTATGCGCATGCTAATATTATAGTTTCAAGCTTAAAATTCGTCTGAATCCGCGATGCCAGGCTATCGTGCTTGCCAAATAATCGAAATTGGTAAAATCCGGCCTGGGACCTGATAATGAGCTCAAAGATTTAAATCGCCGCCATACTTGATTTTCGTTATTATTGGATAAGAATAGTGCTTGCCGAAATAGGGACAAAAATTAGAAAAGGGGTGCAGTTTTGATTTGTTGATTAGGGTTTGGAAGTAAGAAAAGTTACGCAATTTCACCATGAAAATGGAGCCAAAACTTAAATATTCATTTGGTTGTTATTAGGCCTATTAATGTTTCCTTCACACCGCAATAAGAAATTAAAATTCTGTAGATTCATGCATGTGGAATAGGTATATCACAGGTCACTGATCTCTGCAAGACCAGTTCTATTTGATACGTCTACAGCAATTTCACATTCACCTCTCTCCTCTAAGGTGTAATACATAAGAGTCTACTCTCTGAACGGAATATACTTAGGTATGTTCTAAAAAGAAGACGTTTATTGTCTCTTTAGTTTTTTCTTTGGACTTTTTGAGACTGATTACTAAACTAGAATATACTTCTTCCTCCCTGTTGCATCTAAAAATTCCGAAAATCGAAACTAATGCTAATGAGGTAAAGTTCTCAAATGAAAAGTTATTACTTTTTTACTTGATATTTGCACAAATTGAAATTATTGAAATATATCGTCAAAAAGGTTAAGCCCATAAGTGTCAAGTTTGATTCCAATTCTTGAGTCTGGTTTAAAAATTGAAAAGTGTACGACTTAAAACAGAATAAAGCAATTATCTTCTTTCAAAGAAAATCTATTTCGGAATTGTTTGACTTATTTTTCCCTTGATAAAAGACAATGAATGTCCTTTTGAAAAGTGTAATTAAAAACTATCAATTTGACCATTGATTCTCGCACAGATCGAAATAACAAAATCCAACATCTGCGACCATGTGTATCAATTTAGCCTTTTTTTCCCGAGGAAACTAACCTGAGATCAGGCCAGGTTTAACGGAAACATCATTGACTTTTATTTTTAAAACCAGGAACGAAAGGTAAAGTTCATTGTAGTTATTATTCATTCAAAATACTTCCCCGATTCTGATTGGCTAAAAGTACACGTTTAATTCACCATAACCAGTTACTGATGACCAAATTTGGAAGAAATTTGACTTTAACGAGGAAATGACGTCAAAAATGCAGCGTTTTCGCAGGTCAAGGCACCGATAACCGAGAAGACCTGGGAAGAGGTTGAGTTGTTTTGGCCGTGAACTTGAAAAAATGGCGGACATTTCACTCGTTTCAAGAGTAAGAACTAGGCGAAAAAATAGCTAAAAACATGGCAAGAACAGCAATAAGACAACTCGAAGGGCAACATCTGCTGTTCGGAGAATATTTGCGGAGCTGGACAAACCTAAACGTACACTATCGAAGATGAACTGAACATCGATGAATCGATGGAGGTAAGCATGTTTTAGCTATGTTTTTAAACTAGGAATTATTTTGAATGAATAATAAAACAATTATTGAATTCGGCTTTCGTATCATATGAAAAATTATGGAGATCTCGGGGGGTGTTATCCGCCTCGGCCTACGGCCTCGACGGATAACCCCCTCCTCGATCTCCATAATTCTTCATAAGATACTCAGCTTCATTCATTAATTGTTAATTAAGAAGATCTTGAAACAACTTTATGGCGCTAAAATAAATTATTCACTGGCGCAAGCTTCTTGCATATTAAGATTTATTTTTTTCTAAGCTTGCCGAGCGGGCGGAATCCTCCAAATCCTGATTGGTTGCGAGAGCGGGCAGTTTTTTACGATCTTGCCCGCTATTACAACATGATTTTTAACTTGTAATTTATACATTTTCACAATTAAGCTCTCTTTAAAATAAAGAAAGGTTTCTGTGTCTTGGTAGACAATTCATAATCTGGGTGTCAAACAAGGATAAAAGATTTGACGAACTTAAAAGCCACAGGAAAGAAAATACATTAAAGACTTTGTTCGGCTGAATATTTACTTTAAGATTAATTCAATCGAGCGGGATAAAAGCTACACAAAGGCTTTATAAAAAGAGCTAATTACACATACCAATCTCAGGGTTTTGAAGTGAATTCGAATAAAAGAAGGCGATGTGGGTAACTAAACAATTATATAAACAAAGAAATAAAAACGGCGATAACTGACTACTGGAAAAGTTGTTCGTGTTGTTTATTCAAGATTGAAAACTACATGCAATCGTTGACAACAACCTTTTCTGAAAAGTAGAAAACTAGCGAGGCAAAATTTAATGGAAAACGGCAGAATCTATAGATTCAGACAGCGAAAATGGAAAACAAACCTACAAACAGAGGAAAAATGTCGAATAATCGGTGCATAAGAGCAAGATTGCAGTGCTTACAGCGCAGTTATAATTAAATGTTTTGTTTTGGTTTGCAATCGATCGCGCGCTTTGAATAACATCAACACGAACGCGCCCTTCTTCAACACACAATTAGGTTAGAGGCTGAAGTAACATTTTCCTGAAACTTTTAAATCTCAGTAGGAAAAAAATAAAAATGTTATTCACCGGCCTAGGTCGGTCCGTATTGGGAGAAACTGTGCCCTCGGTCTGAGTACCGCCCTCGGCCTAGGTACGGCCTCAGGCGGTACTTAAGACCTCGGGCACAGTTTCTCCCAATAGGGATCGACCTCCGGTGAATAACATATATTTATGTTTGCTCGCATTTGTTCATAGTTTAACTTAAAGCATTTCCAAACCTAGCCTCCTTCTCTATTTGTTATACCGCTAATTAACAATGCGGTTAAAGTGAAAAAAGACCCGCACGTTACGAAAATTAATAAAAAACGTAAACATGAATAGTATTTGAAGGCTCTGGCGTTCACAAGGTTGGGACAATTTTCGTTCAGATACGTTGAAAATTCGTGAGTTTAGGTGTTCACACGAAACCACCTTAACCGTACGAAAATTTAGACGCCTAGCCGTTGAAAAATTTGAAAGGCCAAAATCGTTGTCAATTTTTTAGCCAGTATAAGGTCTTAAATTTGACCGGCGCGGTGTGAACACCATAAACGTTTCTATTTTTGTACTGCAAAGGCGTGGTTGCATGGATGCGTGGTATCTCAGCTAAAAGAGGCACAATCTCGTTCCCAGAAGTCGCGATCCTTTTGTACAGCGACGGAGATCATTAACCCATCCGCTGCACAAAAGTAACGGAGGCTCTGCGGACGAGATTGAAAGAGGCCATTTTGTATTTTATCAAGTAGTGTTCTGTGCATAGGCAGGTGGTATAACCTCTGACAAAAGTTCAACCTGATTCGTCAGTTCCCAGTGTCAAGGGAGTGAAAATATTGTATGGTTTTGAGTGAACGGATTGTCCTGTCAAATTTTTCAGCCGAGCAAATAATTTATCCACCGTCTTGTGAACTGTAGTGCAGCATCGGAGAACCTGCAGCTATTTTCTAATTTTCAGGCGTTTGTTTGAAGCATTTCTCACTTACTACATACCACTGCGTACCACGTACCTCTTCGGCGAACCAAAGTTGTCGTCAACGCTGCAATTTTTTTTCAGAAGATTAGGGTTTACATGTTTCTTTTCCACCACAACGTGGTTTCGGGTTTTTAGCTGGCGGCGTCGCATCTTTAGGGAGGGAAAAACGTTCTGCGCAAACTTCTGCGCATCCCTTATCGCAGGCTCAAAGCTGGCTTTTCTGTGTGTCACTGTTTGTTTGTGTCGTTCTGAGAAAAAAGGGAAGGATCTTAGAAGTGGATTTTGATGGCGATGCTGTGGTTTTAGTTGATTCGGATTTGTGGTTGTTGAAGATATGTCGGCAGTCGGTGAAGCTACATCAAGACGAGGCGATACTTCCCCCACTAATCCAGGTAACTGGGTGACAACTGAAGCTTTTGGTTCAGTTTGTATAGATGCAACTTCAGTCCTTACAGCTAATGTCCCATGTTTAGCACTGTTGGTCTCTTTACTTAACCACTAGATGACGTTTCATTTTATGTGATTGGTCCCTGTGCTATTTTGGGACCAAATTTTGAAGGGGGATTAACAATGTCGTGCAACGCTGACTGGGTGTTATCTCCTGGAATGTTTGCGAAGTTATCCCCGCTCTACAGCCTACCCTTAACTTGTTTAGGCGAGTTGTGCCTTTCTGATATACCAGTCCATGTCAATCTGGAAAAATGCGGTCACTGACTACCTCTGAATTGACTACACTGAGTGATTACCGTGAACCCCCTTCCACAGTTGACCGAGCAACGGATCTCTTAAGGATGCTTCTTCTTGAAGCTGTTACATCCAAAGGAGGCGGTGTCGATCCAGGAGACAGATTAGTAAATGCTTCATCCAATGGTAACCTTCAGGAGGTCCGTGAAATTCTTGAAGCACATCCTGGCAAGGTATTCTTCTGCGTCTAACAGGGAGCTTAAGCAACGACGACGGCGACGGCAACGAGAACGACAAAAAAAATTAATAGGTTTAGATTGGCAAAACAACAACTAATTTGCCCGTGCATCACGCTTTCTTGCATATTTCTTAGCCGTCGTTGCACGACTACATCGTGAAAGTGTCTAAATTGACGTTTTGTCGACGACGGAAACACTAGACAACAAGTTTCTCATTCTTTTCCTGAACTTTAAAACAGTCCTCTAGAATTTAACTTTGACAAAATTTGTCAACATTTGACGAATTAAACAAGATGGAATGAGCGCGATCAAGTTTGAGGCAGCGCGAATTCAGTTTGACGTTTTCGTAATCGTCGCCGTCGTTGATGCTTAAGCCCCCTAATATCCCCCCCCCCCCCAAATTACTCCACTTCCTTTACATCGGTTTTCAATCAAGATTGGCTCTAGTCATTCAAAGTAGACTCAGTCATTCATTGAGCCAATCAAAACTCAAAGCAGATTCTTGAAGCTGCCGAATTTCGCGGGAAAACGTGTGCACGCAAGTTGCGAACGGCTTGATTAATTTCTGATTGGTAAAGAACACGTAAAAATGCAAAAACAACTCAGTCTCGATATTTCTTTTAACAGCTAATAAAAAAGGTACGTTTTAGATACCTGCCCTTTAAATTACCAAATGACACTATTTATAAATCACAGTTAGCTGGCAAATATTGAAAAGAAATGATTAATCAAGTATTTTCATCACGTTATATGTTCTTATTTACTTTTATCCATATTTTTTTCATGTGTTTAGATCGATCATAAAAGAGGAGACAAGACAGCTCTTCATGTGGCCTGTCATCAGGGTCGGAAAGAAATTGTACAGTACCTTTAAGGTAAAGGTGCTGACAAGGACATCAAGGTTTGTATGTTTCAGTGGTTTTGTTCAGTTGTCTACAGTTCTGTGTAAATTCGACCAATCGCGCCCTTGTTCAGGTGAAATATTTCCGAAATTTCGCTTAAAGACTGTTGAAATTTCGATAATTTTCATTATTCTTCTCATTATCATTATATTTGTCGTTGTTATTATTATTATTATCATTATTATTATTGCTATGAACAGGCCCTGCACTATTTTAGTTATCTCACATTTTTTGTGAATTGTTAGGATGAACAAATAATGATGATGATGATGATAATGATAATGATCATGATAATGATAATGATAATGATATAATAATGATAATGATAATAATAATGATAATGATGATAATGACGATAATGATAATGATAATGATAATGATATGATAATGATGATGATGATAATGATAATAATAATGATAATGATAATGATAATGATAATGATATGATAATGATAATGATGATAATGATAATGATAATGATAATGATAATGATGATGATAATGATATGATAATGATAATGATAATGATAATGATATGATAATGATAATGATATGATAATGATAATGATAATGATAATGATATGATAATGATAATGATAATGATAATGATAATGATAATGATAATGATGATGATGATAATGATAATGATAATGATAATGATAATGATAATGATATGATAATGATGATGATGATAATGATAATGATAATGATAATGATAATGATGATGATGATAATGATAATAATAATGATAATGATAATGATAATGATAATGATATGATAATGATGATGATGATAATGATAATAATAATGATAATGATAATGATAATGATATGATAATGATGATGATGATAATGATAATAATAATGATAATGATAATGATATGATAATAATGATGATGATAATGATAATGATAATGATAATGATAATGATGATGATGATAATAATGATAATGATAAGATAATGATGATGATGATGATGATAATGATAATGAGAATAATAACAATTATCCACTCCCCTTATGGGGCTTCTCAGGGATAATGAAACAATAATTCAAATAGAACATAAGAATCCTAGCTGGTATTAGGCGAACCAGTTGGCTATTTACAAGCATGACCGAGGATTTGAACTGTCAGGGCAGGACTTGAACTCGGGGCCTCCGAATTACAAGTCCAGCGCTCTACAGGGGCACCCAACGACCGTTTGGACCGTAGAGTTTTCGGAAAAAATTTGAAAGGACCCCTAAAAATTTCGGCTAAGGGAAAAGCTCGTCAGGTAATCTTACGTTTTCGGAGAGCTTTCACTGTAGGCTGTTATTTTCGGGAAAGGCGAAAAAGAGCCCTAAAAAATTCGAGAGGTTCAAACCACTCCTAGGACGACCGAACGGATCAAATTATTTTAAAGATGCGAATTATTCATTTATATTGCTTTTAAAGCACTCCAGGATGCATAACGAGCCATTTCAGATAATTTCCCAGAAAACGGTCGTTGGGTGCCCCTGGCTCTAACCGCTCGATCACGCTGCCTCCACTGAGTGTACTTGAATATTTCACATAAAGCTTAGATGACAAAGCCTGCGTTGCAGACTTAATTCTTTACCACTGCACATTAAGTTTCGTCTGTGGCGTAGGCTAGGATGACATAGATTGCTCAAAATCAAAATTATCGAAAAATCCCAAATTTGATTTTGCACAAATCTAAAACTAATAAGTATTGTGTGAAAGGACGGAAAAAAACAGGTTTCATCTGTTTGGTCACTCTTTAGAATTTCATCCACGGACTCAAAAGTTATAACCACCGTGTAGAGTATAAAAAACGTTTCGAGAGGAAAGAAATGCTTAGTAGCTTTCCTTTAAAAGGTCACTCTTTAGGTTTTCATCCACAGATTTGAAAGTTAGAATCACCTTGTACAGCGTAATAAACAGTACCCGCAGGAAAGTGCTGCTCAGTAACTTTCATTTGGATAATAACTCTGTAAGATTTTATCCACAGACTCACTAAAAGTTAGAACCAACTTGTACAGCATAATATACAGTACTACAGAAAAGAACTCTTGAGTAACTTTCATTTGAATGGTTGTACTTTAGAATTTCATCCACAGACTCAAAATTTACCTAAAATTTCTAACCACCTCTTCCAGCATAGTAAACAGTACCAGAGAGAAGTACTTCTAAATTGCGATTTTTCAGCCTGAAAACAGAAAGGCTGAGGATAATGTGGTAAAATCGCTGTAAGGAAAGAAATTGGCAGTGAAACAAGATTATTGACCAAGGATAAATATAAATCTCTACATAAATTCATCACAATATGTGTCTGGTTAAAAATGCAGTTTTGTTTATTTATTTATTTATTTATTTATTTTTAATTCTTTCATTGGCATTAAAAGGTTTCCTTCATGGCACATACTTAAATTTGTTTCAGGCCATTTTAATTTACGTATGAACGTATCTTCAGTTTAAGTAAGGTAATCTCTTTTTTGTTTGACATTGACTAACTCTTAATACCCTGTTAAGTTTCTCGTCTGCTACGATAAATAAATATGTATGAACATAACGTCATCATGGCGTGGTATATTTTAAGCAATTGTTACTTCATCTCTGTTACTGAGCATGAAACCACCAAACATGTTGTAACCGTTCCGATTAGCATTTCTTGGGTCAAAAATCAACTGATTCGCATTATCGAGGTCGGTAGCTTGTGTCCTTCCGGGCTTATGAGTCCACAAGCCTTGCTGGTCCATTTGATAAAAGTGAAAATCGATACCTAAAAGAGAGAGAGAACAATTTACTTAGGTTCTAAGAAAAGTGTGACATTTTTGATATTGTAACTTATACCATTACGGTCACCGCAGAAATATATCTTCGAAAGCAAGTGATTTTTTTCCAGGAAGAGAAAAGATGTTTTTATCGCACAAAGCTGATTCGAAAATCGCGTAGTCCATATACAGCCGCCCCTCATCTCAAACAAAATCGCCGCGATTGTGTTTGAGGGGAGGGTGATGCTGTACACAGGCTAAAATCGCTTTTTTTTCTTTTTCGCTTTCTAATTTTACAATGCGCACGCATTTATAGCAGCCATGGCATCTTTAAGTTTCTGCCATTGTTCCATACCAAAGTGCGTTGAACCTTGACAACAGTACCAGACAGTATATTAAGCTTCTATGTATACCTTCCTAGGGCTTCGTTGTGCGTTTCCGCCGTTTTCAAAGGGTTTATATGAGCGTCTCCCACATTTTATACCCTATGTACGAGAAAATAATGATATTTTTTTAACCTGGGTTAACGTAAAGTGCCACCAGATGTTTTTTCCCACTCGGAACCGGCGGTATAGGTGTGCCTATGGTTGCTTCCAAAAATTCTAAATGATCGTTTACCGCTGCATTTCTCATACAGACAGCATCTTGGACTAGGCACTTGGCCCCACTCCCCCTCCCCGGCTGGGCGAATGTATCAGTGATTTTGTTATTTGCGAAGTTGTAGCAGTTGTTGTCTAACTGTTTGTTGGTGTTCCAAATGGACGGAGTATAACGATAAGCGTAACGTTTTCGTCTACCTCCAACTGAAATCGTTTTCTTTGCGGGTACGTTTTCTTCTGGTAATTTTACTTCTGGTAGTGGTCGTGGTGGTCTGACAGGGTTTACTGCGCTGCTTTTTCCGGTGAGTATTTCCAGGTTATGAATATCCTCAAAGTATTTTTCCAACTTAGTTTCCTCCAACCAGCCTGAAAGAAAACGGAGAAACCTTTTGTTATAAAGGCAAGATAGCTGTAAGAGTTCGGCAATGATGTTTTGACCTATAAGAGTAGTGTCGACGGAAAACTTCAAAGAAAATACAAAATTTGATTCAGTTAAATGCTGAATAAATAAGATTATACTTCTTAAGATTTTCATTTGAATAGTAATATACGTAAGGATTTTTAACGTTTTTGTACATTATAATGAACAGCATCTCAGGAAAGAAAGTCCAGTCCTTTCAGTTCTAAGCCGGATCCACGTCATGAACGTTGTCACAACTTCATCACTCACGGTCTCAAAAATTTCTGCGGTAGAAATGTTCCCAGAATCTGACCAGAATGAATCTCTTTCTCCATTATTAGTCCAGACACATTGTTGGATCTATTTTATTCTTTAACACTTTCGAATAGATCCGGGTGGAAAATATTGTAATGATAAATACTAATGATTAATTATTAACGTCGTGAACGAAACGTTAAACGCCATTTTTCGAAAACAGACTCCTGGCTCCATCCCTCTGCCTCAAAAGCCCGCGCAGACCCAATCTAAGTTACCCTATACCTGGAGGAAGAGTTTTGTATAACATCGATTGTAAATCCTTTGTTTGACTTCCTATAATTAGTACTGGTTGCTCCTGTGCTTGTTCTTGAACTAAGAACCCTTTGTACCCAAGTCTTGGGTTCATCCAGTCTGGTGTGTAGGTTAAAGACGCGCCCCTTGCTGCATCGAGATGTTCTTTAATGTTTTTATATCTTGCATCGTTGTCTTGGATAAACCACTGCGGATCGTCTCTACCGGAGAACACAAGGAAAGTCACCTTTACTCGTTCCCCTAAAAGAACAATAATTACAGCTGTTAGGTTATGTTCACACTTTCCCGGTTACGGCTTTTGCAAAGCCACCGGCGAAAACTATACTGGATAGGGCTTCTCTTCACACATGAAAACGGTGATCTCGGCGCCATTTCTGTAACGGAGCGAAACTGCGCCTGGCCGACGGAGTTGTCTCTTTCGTAAACGGTCGCTACCATTTTCTGACCTGTTATTGAAAGTTTTTCTATTAAAAA
>NC_133208.1:28606924-28636924 GCF_958299795.1 Porites lutea
ATGAGGGGCCGCGCCGCACCTCCCCACCAAGGAATATATCGAGTACCTCCCCGGGTTCAGAACATGAAAGGAAGGCGTGGTCGAATGACGAGAAAGAAACAATATTTAGATCAATTTCGGTTTCCCGGAAACTGCCCACTTACCCCTTCCCTAAGCTAACATTAATACTTACTTCTTACTTAGGGCAAAATGATGGCTTAGGGGAGGGGTAGGTGGGCAGTTTCCCAGAAAACTAAATTGATCTGTATTTATAAAGAGCAAAATTAGCCCGTTAGGAGGGTGACCATACCAGGCGACTAAATGGGACACCCTTCTAGCTGACCTAACTTTTTGTTTCTCACGTAAACTGTTCGCCACGTTTTAGCAGGAAATGTATGAAAAATTGGCTAGGGTACGCGTGTGACTCTTCTTCCCGGGACAATTTTTTTCCATATAAACGGGACCTCAGCCCGCAAACTACAGATCTATGTGGTAATTTCTCTTAAGGTAGGAAATCAGCAGATGAAAGCTATCCAAGCAATTGTTGTGGCCTACACTGTCATAAAAGTACGACTTACCCTCTGATGTAGATTATAATGAAGAGTAAACAGCAAGTAAAGGATAAAAACTGGTCACGCAGTGAAAATTGACTTTTCCGGTCGCCGCAAACGTAATTCTAAGTTGACCTTTTTAAATTGTTTGATATGTATGTAAGGTGGAAAGCAGCTCTTGTTAAGGGAACTTTCCGGTACCCCTCCACAAATGCAGATGCAATATCTTTCATGCCTCTGGCCCTGTTTTCTTATAACTGATCACTAAAATGTTCTTTCAAGCCAAGGAGCTGAAATACTAACAAGTTTAAAATATCGAATATCTAACATTGACATAACAAAAAGGTATTCTAAATTTTGTCCGTGAAAATCACCCAATACGTACGCTTGAAAATGACCGGCATTGAAAATTGGATTCAAATCTCTCCTATTTTAACAAGTTTGACACTTAATGGCTATCATTCTTGATAGTGATATTAGAAACGTCCAAAGGTCGAATAACGTTACTTTTAATTTTTCTCGAAATTTGTCTACTTCATTATTTTAGTGTCACTATGACAACGACTAGGTCACCAATAACTGGTTGCCCCTATAGATATTTGATTTATTTTTCTGAGTGTTATTATTATTTTTTTGTATTCTTTCTCACTGATTCAGCTGTTGCAAGGTTTAGGACTTAATCTCCCAGCGGGGGCTGAGACAGATCAGCACACGGGCTCAGCTATAGCAGTTTATTTGGTTCTTCATGGTGCCAACGTCAGCTTTTACAACCACGAAGGAAAAACTCCATTAGACCTTTGTCAAGATACCCAGACTAATGCCTTGATTTAGCAATTTGCAAGAAATGCACCGAGGTGGGTGACCTGCGAAGCAGGCTCTTGTAAGCAGTAGGGCTCAGAAAAGAACGGGGCGCGCAAGGGGGACACTTAAACGGCTCAGGATTTTTAGAGACACTTTAATACTTGTCTTCGTGAATGAAAATTGTTGTCTCTGTAAATGTTGTACCGAATTATATTTCTTTTATTGATTGTTAGTAGTCTCTCTTGCAATTTTAATCGCTTGTCCGTGGTGTTTGTTTTCATCGTTCATGAACATCGCTTGCAGGAGTACTTAGAAATGTTGCGCGTATCAAACGCTTTATAAGATTACACATCGTTATAACTGGAACCATTAAATAACAAAAAATAATGATAATAAATTCGTTATTATGTTGAAGCGTATCTTCATTAAAGTTCATTCAAACACTCGACCACACTGACAGCTCGCACTAAAAATGAGAACCGGCTGGCCGTAGGGTGACTTTGGAAATTTTTTGAACGGTTTCGCTAAAAGCCCACGATTGATCGTCTTGAACATTGAAAAATTGTGAAATGCCGTATTCTGTCCGAGGTCTGTATGATAAAAAGTACTGTTTCACCTCAGATGTGATGTATAAAAAGTATAAAAGGTTGATTTACACACCCTCAGGCCATTATGGCTCTTGAATGTAATAGAAGATGTTTGCTATTTTTTGGGTGTACATACATGTATATTTAGGCTATCAACTCGATGTAAGATGTTTCACTCTAAAATGACTTATCCTTTCCCTCAAAAGTCACATGAATGTGCCCTTAAGTTAACTGATTTGTGGATTACAAGTTTATTGTTTGATTTAAAATATAAATTTATTGATGGGAGCTTCGCTTTTAGCCCTGGCTAAATATATATATTTGGCTTCAGAAAAAAATCATTCCACTGCACTTGAACTAATCGACTTGCATGATAAGATCTCAACGCCCTTTGACCGAGGTGATGCAAGATACAAGAATAACAATAACAATACAAGAAATTCCCCGGCCTACCGTCTACCATACTGTCGAACAAACACTAAGGAGTTCTCACCCTTTTTTCAAGGATATTAAAGTTTTTTAATTCACTTGACAACGAGGTCATCATCTCTCAATCACTTTCCTCTTTTAAGAAAATACTGAATATTAAATTATTAAGTAAATATAAAAACCGATCATAAATCTTTCCATCTTCGACTTCTCGCCATCTTTTCTTCAATTGATGTAAACAGCTCTAGCCCGTATTACGAGAAGGCCAGTAACCTCTCATAAGCTTCTATAGTTTCTGTTAGGTCTCCTCGCCAATTTTTTTTCTACTTTTCTTATATTATTTGTATTTCTATTATTGTGTGGCAAATAAAATTAAAATAAAAAATAAAATACGCACGCTCACTCACCTTTATAGAAACTTAGTCCCAATCCTTTGAAAGACTTGTTAGCACTGTGCGAGTATCTTCAAGTAAGGTAGCCTCTCAGTCTGTGATTTTTATGTCGATCTACCAATGACCTGGATAGAAAGCATGCATAAACTAGTTTCACAATATTTCTCTTCCCTGGCCCTTTTAATTTAATTTTAATTAAAACCGAGCAGGTCAACTGATTTCCATTATTTATAATATATTCGTTTTCTTTTGAGGTTATTGATTGAGATAAAAAGTTAGATATGAATATGAATCACACTGGCTAGGCTTAGTTGAAAAAGGCAAGGGATATCTTGTATCTATTACGAGATACGACAAGAGTAAACAAACTATATCCAAGGGACAGTTTCGTTTTCTGTTAAAGCTAAAAGCGAAAACGCATGTTCACTAGAAATCATTGACGGCGTGCCACGTTTCTTCTTTTATGTCGTCCTAAATAAAGCATACAAATTGTATATTCTTGTTGTTATGTTGATGATTTGTTAACCAAATAAAAGAGCAGGTTTAATCTACCTCCCCATAATTAAAGCGAGTCTAGAAATGATTGGAAAACAAAATGAATTTCCAAATGTTTTAGATGAAGAAGGTAGTAATATTGAAAATGATCTTAATGAGTTCGCGTTTAAAAAGTTTGAGGACGCAAAAATATATATAAATTTCTATAATTTTGTTTTTCAGACTTCAATTTGACTTAGAATGCTACCGGTTGATTTTTCCAGGGGTGAATCTAACCCTATCCATAACCATAAAACCTTCACCCGGCACCTGATTTCTGTGGTGCTAAACTGTTGTTTTTAAGCATTTTAATGAAGAACCTAAAGAATCTATACCCTGGAGTGTCTTGAGTACCCTTTAACCCTCATAATTTTTATGTACTATTTTTAACAGAAAAGAGAAAATGGCGCCCCTTTCACATATTGTAAAATAATGATCCGCGCCCTCTCAAATAAAAGCCTCCGCTACGCTGGATGTTAGGTTTGTATTAGAAGCCTCCATCTAATAAACGCCCGCTTTCTAATGAACATCCCCCATGACAAATACTGAAAAATACAGCGAGGAACTAGAAAAAAGGAAGAAAATCATTTAATTTATTCAGTTTTTTGATCGATTAACAAGGGTTGGTCAATATTTTCAAGTTTAAACACAATGACCCTGAACGAGGATTGTGACCGATCGGAATTGAGATGACAAAGAACGATATTGATCTCTAGACGGCCTAAAATAGGTGGATTGGATAATCTGCTATTTATAAACTCTTGCTTTTTCGTTGAAAGCATATTAGTTTTGTTGAGCTTGTCAAAGTTAACGAGAATAAATGTCTCTCTCTTTTAAACTCCTCCTATCTATTTAAAAATGTCCCTTCTTAGACCCCTAAATTCAAATTAAGTTCGGTATAACGGAAAGCACCCGTGGTCTTCTTCTTGCCAACTTGGGTGCCATGTGTAAGACCGCTACAGTTTTTCAAGTTTTTTTTTCGGATTTCCCCAAAAAACGGAAAAAAGATTCTATTTATTTTATTTTATTACATATTCACTCCACTACATTACAAGCAAATAATGAAATGAAATAAGCAAACACTACTAAAAGAAAAAAAAAAAGTTGTGGAGAAGGAGACAACTTTTTTTTTTTTTTATCAATCCAAGGACAGGTATCTCAGCGTTGAAATCCGTTTTCGGATTTCGCGTTCGATTGCAATTAAATCCGAAGTCCGGATTTTAAAATCTGAATCCAGATTTCCCAAACGAAAGCACCCTAATACTATTTTACCGTCGAAATTTATCGCCAAAAGCCGACCAAGTTTGCTTTTGATATGATCCACGAGCACGAAACTAATGAACTTTTGCTCCGCGAGAAATTATTTGTTCTCCTTCATGTCGCCGTGAATAGAACATTTTGTCTTTTTATTATGAAATGTTAACTAAATAAACGAGCAGGTTATAATCTATTTTCCCCAAAATTAAACCGTGTCTTGTAATAATTAATTACAAAATGTATCTCCAAATCAGGCTATCGGCGTTTTCGATTACGAAGGTCGAGAAGCAGTGAAAATGACCCTAATACTATCGAATTTCAAAGTTTGAGCAAAATTTATATGCATCCTATATAGGTGGTTTTCACGTTACGTCATCGCCGCCATGCTGGTGAACGGTAAACAAAAGATCGCCCATTAGCTCGCTTTGTTTGTCCACCAGCATTTGTTCATTTCACCGTTGTTATTTTTGTCTCCCGAGATTGCATGAAAACCACCTGTAAGACCAATTTCAATACATTAAAATTTATACTTGGCTCCGAGGCTTAGGGGAATAAATCAAAAGAAATCAACTTTAGGCTCAGCAATGAGTAATACATTTCTTTTGTTTTATGCTCCCGAGCCTCGTAGCCAAATAACTGAATCAGTTTTAATAGTTTTAAGAATGTGAGTTTCAATTTTCTGATCCTTGAAAACAATTTTTTTGAAATCTACATAAAATTTGCTTGTTGATGGTGGTCTTTTTGGTGTAGTGCATAGCGAATTCAAATAGTGCTGTGCTTTGAAAGATGCAATAGCCAGTTGCGCCGTTCACGTACTGGTTTTCATTGTAACGCCATATATGTTTATTTTATGGTATCTTGCAGTCGGATGGAAAAGCAAAAGCACCTTGTTTTTGTGGCAAAGAGATGCCGCCGGTTTGTTCGTGGAGAACCGTAACCATGGTCTTGCCTGATCACAAAGTGGCAATAACAAAACAGTTCGAACACTGTTAAGCTTATTCAAAAGCTATTATCAAGGAAGGGAATACGCGCTCCAATCAGAAGACTCGCATTTATAGAAAAACACCAAGCTGGAGTCTACTGAGTCACAATGCATTTCTCCATAGTTGATGCAGCTTCAGTTGAAGCTGCACTTAATTCTTATAATTTTGTATCTGTAAATCACTATCCGTGATAATTTAACATCCTGGAAAGAAAACTCATGAGCTGGGCCCAGCGTGATACAACATTGCAAAAAAACAACATTTTTATTTACATTCACGGACTAACAAAAATCGCTTAGTTATTCAGATGCAGAAGGCACTTTGGAGAAAATTAGAACCCTTACTCAGCCGTAATAAAATGCTTTACGCTTCAAAAACTGAGGTCACAGGAAATGCTCTTGGTCCTCTTGCATTAGAGGGAAAATCCTTCAGACCAGATACAACAACCACTGTAAACCGATATGTGTGCCATGACCTCTCAGTGTGAAACAAGCGGCTAAAATCACAATTGCTCAGTGAAAATGTACAACCTTCCAGATCATAATCTACCCAGCAGGAGAAAAACACTTCATTAGAACGAGCAGCATTTTGGTACGAGGTAAAAGTCGTGTAGGCCTACCACTCCACTTCATTGCTATTAGAACAAGATAAAGTCCACCTCTGAATTGGTGAATGGTTTGATTTTCATCCGCAATGGGGTTTTGCAACAGGAAAACACAGATATTGATTAATGACTGTTTACGACCCTTCGTGAGTGCAATTTACAGAAATTTTATTTATTTTTTTACCTTCGCATATTAATCCAAGATGTTTGACGACTGAAATATTGAAATTAATATCTAGCACTTCCTCGGTCGCAATAAGATTTTATCGCGTTTGGTATTGCTTCCGAAGAAGCATAGAACACACTACTCTAGGCCGAAGCGGTGCTCGCAAAAAGTACTCCAAGCACGACTTCTTTATACCTTTCCACTTAAAATGTATCAGTATTTCAAATATTCAAATTCCCTACTCTTCCCTTTCGATCGGTGTCGTCGAGTTGCTTCGGGTCTCTTGATATCAGAAGTCCAGGCGTTTTTACAGAAACCTTCTCGATCATCATCATCTTGATATTTGTAAATCGAACGCTAAGACGCATAAAATCATCTCGATTAATCGGTGTGGTATTACATGCTGTTACTTTTCTTCAAGGAACATCCCAGCCATAGCGCTCTTTTGCTTCGACATTTCTATCGAACTTAGTCCTTTCGCGGTCAAATCAATGTTTTGGTTGTGGTCTGGACCAATCTAATTGCAGGAAATTACATGTCCAGATCTGGTTGTGCTTAGCAGTGTTCGGTACTGTTGATAAGTTCGTCCAGCCTTGCAAGATATTTTGGGTTCCCATATAGCATAAGTGGTACTAACATTTATCCGGTTTTTTATACTTTCTAGTTCTTTGACGAACATTGACGCAGACTGCAAAAACTTCAATTCTGGAGTTAGTGATAACAGTGGATGACATGTCATGTGATACCTGTTATGCTCACCTGCCTATTAAAACATAGTGTTATTGATTTTAAAAAGTAAATAAAATAAAATATCCTACCTGTGCTCATACTACAGCTACATTTTTTTTTTTATCAAATCATGATTGTTTTGTTTTCATTTTTTTTCTTCACTACTGGTAATTTATTTATTCTGCCATGATGTTGATGATTATTATATTGTGATACGGCCACCAAATGGTATAGTTTAGCCTGCGAGCAAGCTCTCCTGTTTGGGTGAGTGAAACAGGTCTCGCGAGAACGCGCGAGCGAGCGGCGAAGCCGCGCAGGGCAGAGGAAAGGAGAGCTTGCAACCATCCCTTACAAATTTTCATTTGTACTTCGCCCAAACGAAGGGAAATACCATTGGCTGAAAAATGACGTTCCGGAAATCAAAGTTGATTGTTAACAGGCCAAGCTGGCACCCGCTTCGTCTGTGTGTCAAATTTGGTCCTCATGGGGATCAGATTGGTACCGCGAACTTGTTTCAGCCCTCAATGCAGACGGGCTCGTTTGATGTAATTCTCGCAAAGAGGATAAGCCGGACCGAGTTTGTAGTTCTTGTGGAAGGACAATGAAAACCCTTCATCAGTTGTATTGATTTGTGTCAAGCGCCTTGTTTAGTTTTGAAAACCGAGAGAGTGAAAGTGAAGAGTGATTAAAGCGCTGTCTTTCAACATCGGTTTCTTCGCCCGATTGAATTCTGCTGGGTAGAAAAATTCAGAAACATGTACTTGACAGTGTAGCTGTGTAGCTTGACCGTAAAGAAGGAAAAGAGAAAGAGTTGTTGGAAGCAACTGAAGTAAACCTTAAGAGAACCAAGTCCAGACGGACAAATATATGATGTTTTTGTTGGCGATTGCGATGGGGAGTAGTCTTCTACACTGCAGTATGGACGACTTTTCAAAAGTAAACGAAACGAGAATCAAAGTAGTGAGTTCTTATCCGAGCGGACACGTTGAAGTTCGATGTCCCCGTGAAAAAAAAAAAACATATCAGTGATTAAAAACATTGCCTTGATGCTGTTGCGAGAGCGATTTATAAATAAATAATTCCACGCGCCCTCGGCTGTCTAAATTTACTTGACAGGCGGTTGTCAGTTTTCTAATCTGCGGCACGTTTGCGGTGACAGTTTTCACGCTTTGCGGAGTCCCGGGGTTTCCGGAGTGGAAATGAAAATTTATATTAAGAGATCGTTGCAAGCTCTCCTTTCCTCGGCCCCTCTCTCGCGCGTTCTCGCGAGGTTCGCTTCGCTTGCCAATAAATTTAAACAAGATTTGGCTTCATTCAACGTTGGAGGTCATCTGAATTTTTTTGGTTATTTTTTTCGTAATTGGACAACATGGAGCCTACTATATATATAAGACATAAAGATTGCAAGGCATCTTTAAATGTATATTACTAAAGCATATTATAAGTTTTAACCCTTATAACCTCAACATAAGTTGCATCATTTTCCCCTAACTCGCCTTAGCTCGCACAAACTCGCAACTGATAGGCGAGCTTAAAACTTGCATTAGCTCACACAATCTCGCGGCGAGTTAAGATCCCAGAGTAGGCCTGTTCGGCTCATGAAAAGTTCGGCGTCTGAACGGGCCTAAGTTGAATCTCGTACTCGTAGTCGTCCTTGTCTTCGAATCCAATGAATGTATTACTCATCGCTGAGCCTAAAGTTGATCTCTTTTGATTTATTCCCTCAAGCCTCGGAGCCAAGTATGAATTTTAATGTATTGAAATTGGTCTTATATAGGATGCATATAATTTTTTTGAGCTCAAACTTTGAAATGCGGTAGTTTTGGAGTCATTTTCACTGCTTCTTGGCCTTCGAAATCGAAAACACGGATAGCCTGATTTGGAGATACATTTTGCTTTAATTATTTCAAGACACGCTTTAATTTTGGGGAAAAAATATTAACCTGCTCGATTATTTAGTTAACATGTCATTAACAAGACACATTCTATTTACGTTGACAAGAAGAAGAACAAATAATTTCTCGCGAAGCAAAAAGTTCATTAGTTTGGTAATCGTGGATCATATCAAACGCAAACTTGGTCGGCTTTTGGCGATAAATTTCAACGGTAACAAAGTATTAGGGTGCTCAGTCGTTTGGGAAATCGAACGCGAAATCCGAAAACGAATTTCAACGCTGAGATATCTGTTCTTGGATTCTCTTTTTTCCGTTTTTTGGGGAAATCCGAAAAAAAAAAATTGAAAAACTGTTCTTTAGAACAGCGGTCTTACACGGGTGCTCAATAGATGGAAGGAGTTTAAAAGAGAGAGACATTTGTTCTCGTAAACTTTGACAAGACCAACAAAACTAATATGCTTCAAACGAAAAAAGCAAGAGTTTATAAACAGCAGATTATCCAATCCACCCATTGTAGGCCGTCTA
Source organism: Porites lutea (assembly GCF_958299795.1). Taxonomy (NCBI): domain Eukaryota; kingdom Metazoa; phylum Cnidaria; class Anthozoa; order Scleractinia; family Poritidae; genus Porites; species Porites lutea. The sequence continues at coordinate 28,616,357 of NC_133208.1, forward strand.
GAGATCAATATCGTTCTTTGTCATCTCAATTCCGATCGGTCACAATCCTCGTTCAGGGTTATTGTGTTTAAACTTAAAAATATTGACAAAGATGCCAAGCCTAAACCCTTGTTAATCGAGCAAGAAATTGAATAAATTATATGATTTTGCTCCTTTTTCTATTGCCTCACTGTATTTTTCAGTATTGGTCATGGGGGATGTCTATTAGAAGGGAGGCGTTTATTAGATGGGGGCTTCTAATACAAACCTAACATCCAGCGTAGCGGAGGCTTTTATTTGAGAGGGCGCGTCAATTAGATCGTATCGTTATTTTACGGTATGTGAAAGGGGCGCCATTTTCTCTTTTCTGTTAAAAATAGTACATAAAACTTATGAGGGTTAAAGGGTACTCAAGACACTCCAGGGTATAGATTCTTTACGTTCTTCAGTAAAAAGCTTAAAAACAACAGTTTAGCACCACAGAAATCAGGTGCCGGGTTAAGGTTTTATGGTTAGGGATAGGGTTAGATCCGGCCCCGGGAAAAATCAACCGGTAGCATTCTAAGTCAAATTGAAGTCTGAAAAACAAAATTATAGAAATGTATATATTTTTGCGTCCTGAAACGTTTTAAATGCGAACTCATTACGATCATTTTCAATATTACTACCTTCTTCATCTAAAACATTTGGAAATTCATTTTGTTTTCCAATCATTTCTAGACTCGCTTTAACTATGGGGAGATAGATTAAACCTGCTCTTTTATTTAGTTAACAAATCATCAACATAACAACAAAAATATACAATTTGTATGCTTTATTTAGGACGACATAAAAGAAGAAACGTGGCACGCGGTCAATGATTTCCAGTAAATATGCCTTTTCGCTTTTAGCTTTATCAGAAAAGGAAACTGTCCCGTGGATATAGTTTATTTACGCTTGTCGTATCTCGTAATAGATGCGCCTAAGCCTTCTAGCCAGTGTGATTCATACTCATATCTAACTTTTTATCTCAATCAATAACCTTAAAAGAAAAGGAATATATTATAAATAATGGAAATCAGTTGACCTGCTCGGTTTTAATTAAAATTTAATTACAATGGCCAGAGATAAAATAAAATAAAATTAAAAGGGCCAGAGAACCTCAAAGGGAAGAGAAATATTATTGAAACTAATTTATGGATGCTTTCTATCCAGGTCATTGGCAGATCGGTATCACAAACGGACAGGCTACCTTACTTGAAGATACCCGCAGAGTGCTAACACTGAAGTCTTTCAAAGGATTGGGACTAAGTTTCTATAAAGGTGAGTGAGCGTGTGTATTTTATGTTTTATTTTAATCTTATTTGCCACATAATAATAGAAATACAAATGATATAGGAAAAGTAGAAAAAACAAAGTGGCGAGGAGACTTAACAGAAACTATAGGAGCTTATGAGAGGTTACTGGCCTTCTCGTAATACGGGCTAGAGCTGTTTACATCAATTGAAGAAAAAATGGCGAGAAGTCGATTAGATGGAAAGATTTATGATCGGTTTTTATATTTACTTAATAATTTAATCTTCGCAGTATTTTCTTAAAAGAGGAAAGTGATTGAGAGTTGATGACCTCGTTGTCAAGTGAGTTAAAAAACTTTAAGATACTTGAAAAAAGGGTGAGAACTTCTTAGTGTTTGTTCCACAATATGGTAGACGGTTATAAGGCCCGGGAATTTCTTGTATTGTTATTGTTATTCTTGTATTGAAAGAGTGATCCTACGTCAAATTCACCTCGGTCAAAGGGCGTGGAGATCTTATCATGCAAGTCGATTCGTGCAAGTGCAGTGGAATGAGTTTTTCTGAAGCCGTATTAGTTACTTACTAGGAAGTTGAAATTCGTCAGGTATTGCATAAACGATTGTATGGTAGTTGGTGAAAAGCGACTGATCATCAGGTTTAAAAACAGATATCTCGCGAGCAGTTTTCATTTCATCGGGAACAATACCATGCTGAATGAACAAGTTTATGGTATGGGTGAGTGGTTCGGAAACAAGTATCGAATCAGTTTTGTGCGATAAAAACATCTTTTCTCTTCCTGGAAAAAAGTCACTTCCTTTCGAAGATATATTTCTGCGGTGGCCGTAATGGTATAAGTCACGATATCAAAAATATCACACTTTTCTTAGAACCTAAGTAAATTATTCTCCCTCTTTTTTAGGTGTCGATTTTCAATTTTATCGTCTCGACAATCTAGGCCTTTGGAGCCATAAGCCCGGATCGACACAAGCTACCTACTTGAAAATGGGGGAGCCTACATTGTTGACCCAAGAGTGGCTAATCGGGGCGGTTACACGGACTTTGCTTGTTTCATGCACAGTAACAGTGATGAAGTAACAATTGTTTAAAATATACCACGGCGTGATGACGTTATCATCATACATATTTATTAATCGTAGCAGACGACTAAAGTCGAGAGACTTAACAGGATAATATATAGATTTAGCCAGGGCTAAAAGCGAAGCTCTGGTTAATGATACGTGTAAACAAAAAAAATTGAATCGTGTAATGCTAAACGCGGACGACAATGAATATGGCTTCAAGACTAATAGATGTAATTAGCCAAAAAAAACAAAGAAATTGCACGTGCAGCACACTTTTTCCTCTAATTAGAAAAAAAAAAAATTTGCACGTGCAGCACGCTTTTTTGTCTTTCCCTTGTTGTTGTTTTGCACGACTCCAACGCTGTTTTGTACGGCTAAAACGTCAAACTTCCTAGTTACACATTTTTTTCATAGAGGAATTGTCGTATGTGCTTACCCAATATTTTGTCTCCTGTGTTCATGTTCGCTTTTATTTTTCATTGCCGCTCATTTTCACCTTGCTGGTCGCTAGCATTTCTCATTTTCTCACCGCCGCTTTGAATTTCCATGTTTTTCTTTCTAAGAAATTCGTCTCCTTTGTTTTCAGTAACTCGCTCTAGCTCTTTCTCTGTTGTCCACGTTAATGTAAACATAAAAAATAACGCCGGAAAAGACATGACTATGTTGTTGTTTTTTGTTCTAAATAAAACCTTGAGTCGCATTTGGGTTGCCATACCTGTTGATTGAGTTATTTTACATTGGTATGCCTGTGGTGCGGACGGACGGTCGCTCGCTCGCTCGCTCGCTCGCTCGCTCGGTGTACGGTCACGTGATTACCAAATTTTCTTGGATGGGTAGTTTACCACATTTTCTTACCCATGGTGCTCCGCTGCGTGCTTCGCGCGCGAGAGCTCCGCTATTAAGAGTTAGTCAATGCCAAACAAAAAAGACATTACCTTACTTAAACTGAAGATACGTTCATACGTAAATTAAAATCGCCTGAAACAAATTTAAATTATGTGCCATGAAGGAAACCTTTTAATGCCAATGAAAGAATTAAAAAAAAAAATAAATAAAACTGCATTTTTAACCAGACACATATTGTGATGAGTTTATGTAGAGATTCATATTTATCCTTGGTCAATATCCTTGGCTCACTGCCAATTTCTTTCCTTACAGCGATTTTACCGACAATATTCCTGGTTATATCTGCCGCGCCTTGGCTAATGAAAGTAAGTATCCCGGAGAGCTTCAAACAAAAAATTTTTTTTAATGCTCTACCTAAAGAAAGCACTGGGTTATATTGCACGCAAGGGTATGCGAACTATGATGGGGCCAATTAAAAAAAAAAAAGAATTCAAGCATGGCTGTTTTTTTAGAGTCTCAAAACAATAGCTGCACTCAGGCTCGTAAATTACACTTGCAACAGCTTTATTTAAGTGACCCCAGCTTCGGCTTGCAAGGCAGACCAGCTCAAAAATCACACCACACGAGGAAAGTGGGAGAGGAAAAATGTAGTGTACAGAACGGAGAGAAAGGAGAAGTGTAATAGTCGAAATCTTAGCTCTTAGTTTTTATTCTTGGTTACTATAATTTGAAGATAGTTTTTAACAAGAAAAAAATAGTACTTTTCTTGGAAAGCGTGACATTTCGCATTGGCTTACATCGGCATAACCATATCCTGCATCGTTATATAGTTGAAAATTTTTCCCTATCGCGCACGCTCTCATTGGTTACTTCGATGTCACATGACATCTAACATTGAAACTATTTCCCACCAAAATCCCTGAGCGAGCAACGTTGCAAAATCTATGACGTCAGAGGGTAACAGTGCACTATTATTACATTTCTAGCTTCAAAATTTACAACTATATAGCAGATCACTTATTGAAGGCTGGTCCCTAGGGAAACAGTTCATTTTGTTTCCTTTCGCTCTGCCTCGGCAAACAAATTTAACTGTAAAGTTTTTCCTCGGGATCAGTTATTAAGTGTTCAATATGGTCCTGTGATACTGCTAAAAAAATACCTTGCTTTGACAGCCACTAATTGACATCCAAAATATACAAAAGTTTAATTACATCCAATATTAAAGTTGTAGCTGGACGTTGGCCAATGCAATTTTTTTGCAAAGATAAACTCTTGTTGTCTGCCCATGACACCCCCTCCCACTACTCTCACTGCAGGAAAACTTGGATTAACGCAAATTTGCTTGGTGCAAATGTGGTGCAAAAAAGTGCAAACTAGAGGGAAATCAGAAGCAAAGATGGTAAATTCTGCATTTGCTTGCCAATTTACATGGGGTTGTAAATTTGAGGGCAAATGCGGTATTTACCATCTTTGCCCGTTATTTAACCTTAGCTTGCACTTTTTGCAGCAAATTTGCATTGAGTAAATTTGATGTAAATCAAACTTTTCGTGCAGTGTCTCCTTTCCAGGAGGCTCTTGTCCCACTCCTCCAGAGTCTGTACGTATGTTAGCCGACGCCAAGACCTAAATTTGTCGCATCTATAGGTTACCGGACTTTCTTACCCAAAAAATTTGGTTATACTGCATGCAGTCTAAATAATATATCTGTAAAAAGCACGCAAATGTTTCTAAAGAAATTCCTTCTTACACCCCACTAATACAGACAGACTCAATTCCTATTAAGGACATGAACACTTGACTGTTTGCGGAACCAAAGGAGTCCGGCCACAATAACAGAAATTGGCTGTAAATCGCAACCTTTACCCTCAAAAACAAAAGCCCTCAGGAACGACGTTGTAAATCCATTTTATGCGATATGGTAGCCAAGAATCCTAAAAAAATATCTGGACACGTTCGTAATATTGAAAGCCTATCCTTTTGACAATACTATGAGGATGACTTTTCGCTGATACTGTATTGAGTTCGCAAATCCTTTTTCCTGGGCTTTTCGTGTATTGCATTGAAAATGACAAGCATGTCTTGTGTTGACTGCACTTGAGCCCGCATTGTATTTTGCTGGTCACTTTTGTTTTAAGAAGCAGAAAGCCTTCTACTGCTATGTCCTTACTTGTCACCCAAGAGTTATAGAAGGCGGATTTTTCTGTTGACAAAAACAAAACAAACCAATCTGTGATCAGGCAGAAATGGTCTTTCATAAAAACTGCAAGCATTAATTTCAAGAAAAGGCCATTTGCTCGATGACGTTATTTTACCACTACGACCAGAATACTCCAGGGTTTTGCTTTCATGTGTGAATTAGGGCTTTAGAATTGCTAAATTTAAATATAAAAGGAAAGACGAAAAGGATTCTGGCCGTAGTCAGGACTAAAAAAATATGACTAATGACACTGATTAAGGTATAATCCAAGTTTATATAAACATTAAATTTTTAAAGATACTACAGTCGTCTCCCGATAACTCAAACCTTTGAGGGAAATCGAAAAAAGTTCGAGTTATCGGAAGTTCGAAGCAAATAACCGGAGATAAGTAGGTGGATGGGGAGGAATGCAAGTATCAAGCACTCTTCACTTTAAGGACTTCAGTACTCTGTTTTTCCCCCGACCTGTCACGCGCATAAAACATGGTTCGAGTTATCGAGGTCAAAATTATATAGAAACGATGTGGAGAGAAACAAAAATTACTTCGAGTTAGCGGAAGGTTCAGGTTACCGAGGGTAAAATTACAGTAACTGTATGAAGGAAATCTAGGGGAAATTGATTTTGGTTCGAGTTGGCGCGAGGTTCGAGTTATTGGAAGTCAATTACTTGAGCTGCGCGATTTGCGCTACTCTTTATATCACAAGGAAAAGGCGGTTAGACCTATCTTTTCCTTGATTTTGCTCTGTTATAGAAATGCTCTGCAGAGCTTAGCCCGTGGTGACCCCTACAAAAAGACAAAAATATTATGGGCTATGGCGCTGCTAAGGGAGAGTAATCTCATTCCAAATAGCCGCCATCTTAGTCGCAGTCTTGGATTTTACAGAAAATTCAGAGATTTAAAAAAGTAGTTTTGAAACTAACTGCTTATCATATTTGAGGTTGAAATTTTGTTATTAGTAAACATTTTGGTATTTTATGTCCTGTTTGTCTTTTTACGGGATGAAGCGAAAAAGGGCCCTACTAGAAGAGTGGGGGAGGCAAAATATGAACAGAGATTCACCATTATTAGTGGATCCGGAGCATTTTACAATAACTTTGATTTAAATATTCGCCCGAAGTCATTGGTAGATAGCTATAGTCTATAGAATGAGTAAATTAAACAACGGAAGTGGCGGGAATTTTTAAAACTATGCGGTTATTGTGCTGGCATGGGGCTTGTGTTTCCATTTCGAGTTTTTTATGTGATTTCTGTTATCAGGAGCTGTGATCCGGTAGAAAGTAGAAAATTGTGATGAATGCGGTAAATGGAACTAAATGCTTACCCTGGCTACAGGGAGATACGAGATGACGTCGACAATACACCTCGGTATCTTCTACGTTGTCCTTTGTCCAAATCCAGCTTGCACTGCTGTCGATGCTGCTGAACTTTCCCCAAGGAAATGTATTGTCATCATTTGGCCCAACTGATGTCGCCATTGGCCAGTTATCATCTTCATAAGTTCTCATATTCCACCCCAAGGTAGCTGACGTCACACATTTCCATAGAGTGTCGGTAACTAATCCGTTTTCAAACGATCCCAGAATTCCTCCTTGCCAAGGCTGAGGATTTCCTTTGCATTTGAGAGCTACCATGTGACTTCCTGGTGCTAGTTTGTATTGAAGAAAACCTTTGTTTTTGGCGTTTGCGTCACCTTCTTCACCCACGAGGTTTCCATCCACGAAGAGTGTAAGGAAGCTATCACACGTGATGTTGAGTTTGATGGCACTGGAAATACCTTTGCAATGCAAAATAATCACATAAAATGTTGCCGTACCTGTCACACGTTATGGTTAAGTTAACGGCATTTTCGATGCTTTTGCACCCACTTTGTAAGTATTTAATCACAGGAGAAAACGGTCACACGTTCGTTAAACTGAGCTTGATGTGAGTGCCTTTGCAATGCAAAGAAATCCTAGAAAATAATACCAACAAAACTTCTTTACTTAATGAGTATGTGAAATAGCAATTCTACAATAACTATACTTTAGAGTGCAAAACAGTCGCGTAAATTTTTCTCAAAATCGGTTTTGAAAGACGGACAGCACCGGCGTGATATTTTTGCACGACCCCAGTCTCAATCTCCGTTTTTACCCTCACAAACTGGCCTTCCATTGACCACTCGCGTTCTTAACCTAGGCAAAAAAACGGGCTGTTTTGCAGTCTAAACATCCTTGCAAAGCAAATGAATCACAGTTTTAAAAAAATAAAATCGAAATTGTCACACACCATAAAACTTTTATTGGAGACCGGCCCCCCCTATATCCCCTCTTAATGTTTTTCGTTTCATTGAGCGTTCAACTCCACCTTGATCAACAACCGGTAAGAACTACATAATACAAAGCCCAGCGCTATATATATATTAAAAGTTCTATATCTGATACATAGTTATGCGCATGCTAATATTATAGTTTCAAGCTTAAAATTCGTCTGAATCCGCGATGCCAGGCTATCGTGCTTGCCAAATAATCGAAATCAGTAAAATCCGGCCTGTGACGTGATAATGACCTCAAAGATTTAAATCGCCGCCATACTGGATTTTCATTACTATTGGATAAGAATAGTGCGTACCGAAATAGGGACAAAAATTAGAAAAGGAGTGCAGTTTTGATTTGTTAATTAGGGTTTGGAAGTAAGAAAAGTTAAGCAATTTCACCATGAAAATGGAGCCAAAACTTAAATATTCATTTGGTTGTTATTAGGCCTATTAATGTTTCCTTCACACCGCGATAAAAAATTAAAATTCTGTAGATAGATGCATGTGGAATAGGTATATCACAGGTCACTGATCTCTGCAACACCAGTTCTATTTGATACATCTACAACAATTTCACATTCACCTCTCTCCTCTAGGGTGTAATACATAAGAGTTTACTCTCTGAACGGAAAATACTTAGGTATGTTCTAAAAAGGAGACGTTTATTGTCTCTTTAGTTTTTTCTTTGGACTTTTTGAGACTGATTGCTAAACTAAAATATACTTTCCTTTATAATATGAGGAGGAGTGGACGAATACATTATTCATCAAAGGTCACCTATGTTACAAGGTTAGGTTTTCTGATTGCGCCCTACAAGTAGCGCCGGAACGCCTTGGAAACTGATTGTCTAGTTAGTCAGAGGACACCTTTTGAATTAACAGTACCATATATTTTAAATAAATATTCATACCTTTGTCGCTGCAACTTAATTAAGGCAAGAGAAAATTTCTTTAAAATGAGAAATAGCTCCACAATTCTCAACAGCTTGGATATTTTACTCATTTCTTCCTGTAACTGATCATATTCCCTCTCCATGGAAGTGCGGATGCATAAATGTGTTTATTTGATTCGCATCTTTTCTTCGCAAAAAGTACTTTGCTTTGAGATCAAAATTCCTGCTGGTAAAAATATTTAAGCAAATTTGTTAGTGCATTACTTGACAACATGAAGCTGATAATTATTTTCTATCCGTAATGACAAATGAAATTTTAGCGTGTCATGGAAGTTTTCGAAAGTACGAATGAAATTTCCAATTAACAAACGTATGACCAGTAGGCTGAAGGGAGAAGTGTAAATAACGTAATCGTTTGCGTATTTAGGAAGGAAAACTTCCTTTATCTTTTCATTCTCATCTCAAGGGAAAATCTATTTTGAAAAAAAAAAATCGCGCAAACGTCTTTGTAATTGAAAATGAAATTTTCCGTTAAAAGATAAAACTTTTTTCTTCTTTCTCCCTGTTGCATCTAAAAATTCAGAAAATCGAAACTAATGCTAATAAGGTAAAGTCCTCAAATGAAAAGTTATTACTTTTTTACTTGATATTTGCACAAATTGAAATTATTGAAATATATCGTCAAAAAGGTTAAGCCCATATGTGTCAAATTTGATTCCAATTCTTTAGTCTGTGGTTAAAAAATTCAAGAGTGTACGACTTAAAACAGAATAAAACAATTATCTTCTTTCAAAGAAACTCTATTTCTGAGTTGTTTGACTTACTTTTCCCTTGATAAAAGACAATGAATGTCCTTTTGAAAGGTGTAATTAAAAACTATCAATTTGACCATTGATTCTCGCATAGATCGAAAGTTATTACGCACTGGTGACAACCTTCATATCCTCTCCAGACAAGATAACAAAATGCAAAATCGGCGACCAGGTGTATCAATTTAGGCTTTTTTTCCCGAGGAAACTAACCGAGATCAGGCCAGGTTTAACGGAAACATCATTAACTTTTATTGTTAAAACCAGGCCCGAAAGGTAAAGTTAATAGTAGTTAAGAAGATCTTAAACAACTTTATGACGCTGAAATAAATTATTCATTGGCGCAAGCTTCTTGCATATCAAGATTTATTTTTTTCTAAGCTTGCCGAGCGGGCGGAATCCTCCAAATCCTGCAATCTGATTGGTTGCGAGAGCTCGCAGTTTTTTACGATCTTGCCCGCTATTACAACATGATTTTTAACTTGTAATTTACATTTTCACAATTAAGCTCTCTTTAAAATAAAGAAAGGTTTGTGTGTCTTGGTAGACAATTCATAATCTGAGTGTCAAACAAGGATAAAAGATTTGACGAACTTAAAAGCCACAGGAAAGAAAATACATCAAAGACTTTGTTCGGCCGGATGTTTACTTTAAGATTAATTCAATCGAGCGGGATAAAAACTGCACAAAGGCTTTATAAAAAGAGGTAATTACACATACCAATCTTAGGGTTTTGAAGTGAATTCGAATAAAAGAAGGCGATATGGGTAACTAAACAATTATATAAACAAAGAAATAAAAACGGCGATAACTGACTACTGGAAAAGTTGTTCGTGTTGTTTATTCAAGATTGAAAGCTAAATGCAATCGTTGACAACAACCTTTTCTGAGAAGTAGAAAACTAGCGAGGCAAAATTTAATGGAAAACGGCAGAATCTATAGATTCAGACAGCGAAAATGAAAAACAAACCTACAAACAGAGGAAAAATGTCGAAAAAACGGTGCATAAGAGCAAGATTGCACTACTTACAACGCAGTTATTATTAAATGTTTTGTTTTGGTTTGCAATCGATCGGGCGCTTTGAATAACATCAACACGAACGCGCCCTTCTTCAACATACAATTAGGTTAGAGGCTGAAGTAAAATTTTCCTGAAACTTTTAAATCGCAGTAGGAAAAAATAAAAATGCTATTCACCGGCCTAGGTCGGTCCATACTGGGAGACACTGTGCCCTCGGTCTGAGTCTCGGGCACAGTTTCTCCCAATACGGATCTCCCAGCCGGTGAAAAACATATATTTATTTTGTTCGTATTTGTTCATAGTTTAACTTAAAGCATTTCCAAACCTAGCCTCCTTCTCTATTTGTTATACCGCTAATTAACAATGCGGTTAAAGTGACAAAAGACCCGCACGTTACGAAAATTAATAAAAAACGTAAACATGAATAGTATTTGAAGGCTCTGGCGTTCACACGGTTGGGACAATTTTCGTTCAGATACGTTGAAAATTCGTGAGTTTAGGTGTTCACACGAAACCACCTTAACCGTACGAAAATTTAGACGCCTAGCCGTTGAAAAATTTGAAAGGCCAAAATCGTTGTCAATTTTTTAGCCAGCATAAGGTCAAAAATTTGACCGGCGCGGTGTGAACACCATAAACGTTTCTATTTTTGTACTGCAAAGGCGTGGTTGCATGGATGCGTGGTATCTCAGCTAAAGGAGGCCCCATCTCTTTCCCAGAGGTCGCGATCCTTTTGTACAGCGACGGAGATCATTAACCCATCTGCTGCACAAAAGTAACGGAGGCTCTGGGGACGAGATTGAAAGAGGCCATTTTGTAGTTTATCAAGTAGTGTTCTGCGCATGGGCAGGTGGTATAACCTCTGACAAAAGTTCAACCTGGTTCGTCAGTTCCCAGTGTCAAGGGAGTGAAAATATTGTATGGTTTTGAGTGAACGAATTGTCCTGTCAAATTTTTCAGCCGATCAAATAATTTATTCAGGGTCTTGTAAACTGAGTGCAGCATCGGAGAACATGCAGCTATTTTCTCGGCGCAGACCAGAGGACTGGATCAGCTAGGAGGAATCATGGGCTGATTTTTGTGATATGTCCTGTCGTCCATTACAATTGGAAGCAGTCAAGGTCACCACTCACTCAAGCTCCAAAACTGTATATTGTAAATTTGCAGGCGTTTGTTCGAATCATTTCTCACTTACTACATACCACTGTGTACCACGTACCTCTTCGGCGGACCAAAGTTGTCGTCAATGCTGCAATTTTTTTTCCGAAGATTGGGGTTGACATGTTTCTTTTCCTCCACAACGTGGTTTCGGGTTTTTAACTGGCGGCGTCGCATCTTTAGGGAGGGAAAAACGTTCTGCGCAAACTTCTGCGCATCCCTAATCCCAGGCTCAAAGCGGGCTCTTCTGTGTGTCACTGTTTGTTTGTGTCGTTCTGAAGAAAAAGGGAAGGATCTTAGAAGTGGATTTTGATGGCGATGCTGTGGTTTTAGTTGATTCGGATTTGTGGTTGTTGAAGATATGTCGGCAGGCGGTGAAGCTACATCAAGACGAGGCGATACTTCCCCCACTAATCCAGGTAACTGGGTGACAACTGAACTCTTTTGGTTCATTTTGTATAGACGCAACTTCAGTCCTTACAGCTAATGTCCCATGTTTAGCACTGTCAGTCCCTTTTTTAACCACTAGATGACGTTTCATTTTATGTGATTGGCCCCTGTGCTATTTTGGGACCAAATTTTGAAAGGGGATTAACAATGTCGTGCAACGCTGACTGGGTGTTATCTCCTGGAATGTTTGCAAAGTTATCCCCGCTCTACAGCTTACCCTTAACTTGTTTAGGCGAGTTGTGCCTTTCTGATATACCAGTCTATGTCAATCTGGAAAAATGCGGTCACTGACTGCCTCTGAATTGACTACTCTGAGTGATTACCGTGAACCCCCTTCCACAGTTGACCGAGCAACGGATCTCTTAAGGATGCTTCTTCTTGAAGCTGTTACATCCAAAGAAGGCAGTGTCGATCCAGGAGACAGATTAGTAAATGCTTCATCCAATGGTAACCTTCAGGAGGTCCGTGAAATTCTTGAAGCAAGGTATTCTTCTGCGTCTAACAGGGAGCTTAAGCAACGACGACGGCGACGGCAACGAGAACGACAAAAAAAGGTAATAGGTTTAGATTGGCAAAACAACAACTTTGCACGTGCCTTACGCTTTTTTGTACATTTCTTAGCCGTCGTCGCACGACTATAACGTGAAAGTGTCTAAATTGACGTTTTGTCGACGACGGAAACACTAGACATTAAGTTTCTTATTCTTTTCCTGAACTTTAATACAGTCCTCTAGAATTCAACTCCGACAAAATTTGCCAACATTTGACGAATTAAACAAGATGGAATGAGCGCGATAAAGTTTGAGGCAGCGCGAATTGAGTTTGACGTTTTCGTAATCGTCGCCGTCGTTGATGCTTAAGCCCCCTAATATCCCCCCCCCCCAAAATTACTCCACTTCCTTTACAGCGGTTTTCAATCAAGACTAGTTCTAGTCATTCAAAGTAGACTCAGTCATTCATTGAGCCAATCAAAACTCAAAGCAGATTCTTGAAGCTGCTGAATTTCGCGGGAAAACGTGTGCACGCAAGTTGCGAACGCCTTGATTAATTTCGGATTGGTAAAGAACAAGTAAAAATGCAAAAACAACTCAGTCTCGATATTTTTTTTAACAGTTAAAAATAAAAAGGTACGTTTTACATACCTGCCCTCTAAATTACCAAATGACACGATTTATTAATCACAGTCAGCTGGCAAATATTGACAAGAAATGATTAATCAAGTATTTTCATCACAATATATCATAACAGGCCAGAGCTCCGATTTTAAGTACTAGGCGACTTTGAAAGACGCGTGCTTCACATATTTGTGGCGGATTAGAATGCCGGCTTGGTCAGAGGCCCTTTGTTTAAAACATGGCGGGATACTCACAGCTTAAGGCAAGCATGTGCCTTGTAGCTGTCAACATAATGCTTTTTAATTACATTCTGTCATAATTAACAAAACCCGATCCATGTTTGATTGAAAGTAATTGTACAAATCTGGTACCAGACAAACCGCTTTTAAAAAACAAAACAACAAAACTAGTTTATGGTTATTTCTCATTAATTTCACTTATCAAAACAAATATTTACTTTTATCAGTTTTCCCGTTTCTGTCCAAACATCCTTCATTTCCGGGCGTTTCACTGTAGTCAATGAAAGACACATTTTATCGGTCTTCTTTTACGCGGGAATATCAAAATTTCCATCTTTCAAAACGCGATGAACCAAAGCTCGTAGGGTACCAAAGCGCCAAAGGCGCACGATGCAGTCCCGGTGTTTTGTGAGCACCCGTTAAGAATATTGAACGCCAAAACTATGAAGTTTTGGTACAGCGAGAGGCAGCTAGTTTCTCTACCCAAAGGTTAGTGCATGGACATGCTATCGAAAGAAAATAAAAGGGATGCTTGCCCAATGGATAGTAGGCCTAACTACGCAAAGAAATGTCTCATTGCATCCTTGTCTGCGAGGTTAGTACTAAATTTACACTCTAGAATACATTACACAACTCAATCAGCAACACTTTGCAAGTAGAATTGGCGATCAGTGTGGGCAATTTATATTTCTAAGGGACGTCCGTCGCACAAAGGCTTAACGTGCGGGGGTTTTTAGTCAATGACTGACATAAGAGTTTCCTCACAATCGACCCAGTTAGAGTGCGATAATGTGCGCGTGAACTTTGCCTACAACTGGCAATAAGCTGAATAAACCGGAAGCTGAACATCATGAATAAGTTACTAAATTACATCGCTCAGGTTTTTTTTCTTTTTTTTCAAGTACTGGAGGGGTTTTCTCGCGCATTCTGTTGCGCAGTTTGGCAGTGATATACCGAGCATCAGACAGGTAACGCGCCGAAGCCACCATTTCACTCTTCTTTTACCAAACAGTTTTCCTGCAATGGTCTTAGTGCTGGTCCCGTTGCCGAAACCTTGCACGAGCAATATACGGTAATCGAGAGTCGAGAATCGAGAATCGATATTGTACTCGGGACGAGAAAAGGTCGCCGTCCAAGGAACAACTGATGCAATGCAAGAGCTTCAAGCTGCTGAGAATCGCCAATTCTGGATTACAAGCAGTGAAGGAACTCCTGAAAAGCGTCCAAATTATAAAGGAACTTTGGAGGCCAGTCAGCCACGGTGATTGTCGCACCACCCATAAAGTAGAATAAATTTGTTAGCCTGGTCTTGTCTTTGCCACAAATCGCGTAAAACTATAAAGAAGGTACCACTATGAACTCTGGAAAATGAAAATTCAATAATACTATGGTTGACGACTGACAGTTTAAAAGAGAGACAACCTTCCCCTCAGAATCTTGGGCGCACCGCCTGTAAGCTCTGAGGGAGAGGGAAACCCCATAATTTGGCTTATTTCAAAAACAAATGACACTACAAAAATAACCTACAATTATAATTTCAAAAGGGAGACTACCATCACCTCAGAAACTTGGGCGCGCCGCCTGTAAGCTCTGAGGGAGAGGGTAGCCCCATAATTTGGCCTATTTCAAAACAAATGTCAGTACAAAGATGACCTACAATAATATTATTTGGATAATGACCGACATTTCAAAAGAGAGACTACCATCACCTCAGAAAGTTGGGCGCGCCGCCAGTAAGCTCTGAGGGAGAGGGGAAGCCCCATAATTCATTTTGCCTATTTCAAAAATAAATGACACTACAAAAATTACCGAAAATAATAATTTGGATAAATGACCGACATTTTAAAAGAGAGACTACCTTCACCTCAGAATCTTGGGCGCGCTGCCTGTAAGCTCTGAGGGAGAGGGTAGCCCATAATTTGGCCTATTTCGAAACAAATGACAGTACAAAGATGACCTACAATAATAATTTGGATAATGACCGACATTTCAAAAGAGAGACTACCATCACCTCAGAATCTTGGGCGCGCCGCCTGTAAGCTCTGAGGGAGAGGGTAGCCCTATAATTTGGCCTATTAAGTAAAAAGCAAGTAACAATACAAAGGTAACCCGAAATAATAATTTTTGGATTATGATTGACATTTCAAGGAGGCTAAAATGACTGATATAGAAACCATACTGTATCTGTGACGTTGATTATACAGATCGCCGAAGCGAACACGAAGATGTTGAAGTGAAAGCTAGAATATCTGGAGTAATCCAGCGTCTTGGGCTCCTGCCAGCGAATAAGATTTTGGCGGGATTTCGACAGTGCTTGGCGGGCTTTTTGGAGAGTGATTTGTCACTGGAGGCACATCGACGCTTACATCGTCTTAAGCCAGAGAAAAAAGACTTGAATCCTTCGCCGTTTGATAAAAAAGGTCGTCCATTGAATCAGATAATCGGTCTTGCTGTTCCTCAAGGAGATGTGAAGTAGAGCTCGAGCGAGTTCTCGCATTCGTTTACACCGGCGACTATAAAATGTGCATTGTTGACGGCTTTTCTCAAACGTTCAAATAGAGAAGATTTAAAAATTTCTTTGGTCAGGGTCTTTTCCACGCAGAGTTCCTTCCAAACCGGAGAAAGATGTGTCAGCAGAGAGTGTATTCCTACTTGTGGCTCCACAGTAAAAACTTGATACGCCGACTCGCCGTTTTCGCTTCGAAGGTCACCAGTGTTGACACGGCATACTACTCTTGAAAGAAGTTAAATAAGCCATCGGAGCACTATTTTCTTAAAAGAAAGCACTTGAAAAGCCACTGAAAGCGTAACAAGCCTATTTGAATCCAAATGCGGCGAGAAAACTGTAGTTATCAATTGCGAAGCCAGGCGCGAAGATCGAATTCGACCGTGAAATGAATTTATAATCCCAAATAGTCTGATCAAATTTCGCGTTTCCTTGAGATGTCTGGTTCATTTAATCAGAAGTAAAAAGTTCCTTGACAGGCAATGTGTCCGGCGCTCTCCAAGGGTGTCTGAAGGAATACTTAAAACTAATTACGAAAGTAACGCTTGTCTGTTATTGGAAACCGATCTGCGGTGGTTGCTGTGGAGATTAGGCCTCCTCCTGCGAGCACTAAAATCGGGGCTCTGGCCTTCTTATAAGTTACTTTTTTCCATATTTTGTTCATGTGTTTAGATTGAACATAAAAGAGGAGGTAAGACAGGTCTTCATGTGGCCTGTCATCAGGGTCGGAAAGAAATTGTACAGTACCTTTTAGGTAAAGGTGCTGACAAGGACATCAAGGTATGTTTCAGGGGGACTGGACTGGGCGCCAAATGGAGTAGTCGTGTTTTTTTGTCGCTCCGACGCTGCCTTGCCGTTTCACTATATCAGTTTCAGGAAATTAGCCAAATCAGCCTCAAACTATTTAGAGAATCTTTGCTTTTCCTTTCCGTTATGCCCAACGAAAAGCGAGCGAGACAAGTGGCATGCTTAAGCAGTGAAGATGAAAGAACGCCACCACATAAACATGAGGCCGGCGCCGCCATCTTGGAAAGCATACACGAAAAGCTAAAGAAGCTAGACGTGCTTGAACAAATAAACGGAAGACTGCTGAAGATTGAAAATACCGTTGGTGACATGGAAAGAGGACTTAACTCTATGACAGCAGAACTGCAGAAGGTAAAAACGGATTTAGACTCAAAAGCAGATAACGCCACTGTCGATGCGCTGAAGGATGAAATCGAAGAATTACAAAACAGGTCAAGAAGGAACAACTTAGTCTTCTACAATATACCAGAGAAAGCCGAAAAAGGAGATTGCATCTCTTTTGTACAGGATTTTATTACGCAGCATATGGGCCTTGAAACGTTATGTGGCCATGTTGAACTGGAGAGGGCACCGCACGCCAAGCAAAACGCCTTCTGCTGGTGAAAAGGGTCCCAGACCAATGCACGTCGCTTTTCTTCGATACACGGATGAGATGAAGGTACTAAGGAATGCCGCCGGTCGTCTAAAGGATAACCCGTTAAACGGAAATGCCATCGGTATAAGTGAGGATTTCGCCAAAAAAATCCAACGGCGGAGGCAAGAGCTCGTGCCCTACAGAAAGTTTCTAAAGAAGAAACTCGGAGACGACCGGAAAGTCTACATCGCATATCCTGCAATACTCAAATATGTCGATGCCAATGGCCGTCACAGGATCGTAGGAACAGAAGAACTAGCAAAACTACGCCATGAAATGGAAGAGGCAAAGAGTTAACCTAGCAACGCCGTCGGAGTGATACTGACCAACAACAACTTTAATCTCACATTCTACCCATTGTTGGAGTTAAAAGAACTTCACAGGCAATGCCTTTAATTTGTTTCATAAAAGGTAATTTTCGTTTTTATGTTGTAAGTGATGTAATGTTTTCTCCAGGCTTTAGCTTAAGAAGGCTTCTGTATTGTGAAACTATTAAGATATCGATATTTATTCGTTAATATGAATAAGTTAACTTTTATTACGTTAAATGTTAGGGGTTTAAATAGTTCAAGAAAACGAAGAGCTATTTTTCGGCAACTGCACGTTAACAAGTACTCAATAATTTTCTTGCAAGAGACGTATAGCTCTACTGACCAAGAAAAATTATGGAGTAACGAGTGGGGTAGTAAAGTGTACTTCTGTCATGGTAGTAAACACAGCAAAGGAGTAGCAATTCTGTTTAATCCTCGACTCAAAGTGCTAGTAGAAAATGAAATTTGTTGTGAAAACGGCAGGATTCTTATCCTGCAGTTTTCTATAGATGATCAGAAATTTATTTGTGCCAATATTTACGCACCCAATAATGATAACGCGCAAATTATATTTTTTAAACAACTCAGATCTTTACTTGAACAGTTTCCCAACGACAACATTATAGTAGGTGGCGATTTTAATTGCCCTCTTTCCAAAACCGATAAAGAAGGAGGACGTGATGTTTCGTCAAGAAGGAATGTCGCCAGCGAGATCGAGCAACTGATGTGTATTTTGGATTTAGACGACGTATGGAGAACGCTACATCCAGAAGAAAAACAATTTACTTGGCGAACATCTGACTTGAAAATAAAATGCAGATTAGATTATTGGCTAATAGCCCGTCAACTATTACAAAATTCCCCCGTGCAGAAATGTGAAATCAAGCACGCTGCACATTGCGATCACTCTTTAGTGACGTTGGAATTGCCAATTAATGAGAAATACCCAAGAGGTCCTGGATTCTGGAAATTCAATTCCTCCCTCTTAGAAGATGATGAATATGCAGAAAAATTAATGTTTAAAATTCCGCACTTTATAAACAAGTATCAGGATCTTGAAGATCACGGACTCTTATGGGAGTTGATTAAAATGGAAATAAGGGCGTTCACAATTAGTTATTCAAAACAAAAAGCTAAAATGAAAAAAGATTATGAAAAAGATCTCGTACAGGAAGTCTCAAGACTGGGAAATATGGGTGAAGACTGCCCATCAGCAGAAGCCGTCCAGAGATACATTAAAGTTAAGAACGAATTGGATAAGATTTCCTACGACCGGGCAAGAGGAGCATGTGTGCGCTCCAAGGCCCGTTGGCATGAGTTCGGCGAACGAAGTTCGAAATATTTTCTTAATCTTGAGAGACGAAATTATGAAAATAAATGCATTACCAGCCTTATACAAGAAAACGGAAGCAGTATCACGGACCCAAAGGAAATCCTAAAAGAACAAAAAAGATTTTATCAATCCTTATATTCCTCGCAAAATCCTCAAATAAACGATCCTAAATTCAAAGTGTTCTTCGATAATGACAAGGTAGAAAAGCTGAATGATGAACAAAGAAAGAATTGCGAAGGCTTGCTGACGGAGAATGAGTGCTGGAATGCTTTAAAATGTTTCCAAAAAAACAAATCCCCTGGCAATGACGGTTTTACTGCCGAATTTTACAGCTTCTTCTGGAGTCAATTAGGCAAGATAATGGTAAACAGTTTTAATTATGGATTCCATAAAGGTGAGCTGTCAATTTCTCAAAGACAAAGCATCATACGTCTTATTCCAAAAAAGAACAAAAATTTATTGTATCTTAAAAATTGGAGACCTATTTCACTTTTAAATGTGGATTATAAGATTGCCTCTAAAGCTTTAGCTCTCAGACTAAAAAAGGTTCTATCGGCAGTTATAAATAACACACAAACTGGTTACGTAGAGGGAAGATTTATCGGTGAAAACATCAGACTTATAAGCGACATCCTCAATTTCACCGTTGACCAGGACATAGAGGGAATTGCTTTATTCATCGATTTTGAAAAAGCATTCGATAGTTTAGAATGGGAGTACCTATTTAAAGCTCTAGATACCTTTCAATTTGGACCCGACTTTAAGACTTGGGTGAAAACTCTGTACACAAACATTTCTAGCTGCATAATAAACAACGGCTTCGCCTCCGAGTCATTTACTTTAAAGAGAGGAGTAAGACAAGGCTGCCCTTTGTCTGGCTTGTTGTTCATTTTAGCCGCAGAATTACTGTCTTGCTCAATAAGAGCTGATGAACATATAAAGGGAATTCGAGTCCTAAACAAAGAAATAAAATTATCTCAATATGCCGATGACACCACCTCCTTTTGCAAAGATAAAGAGTCGCTTGGGAAACTGTTAGAGTTATTAGACCTATTTAAAGATTGCAGCGGTTTAAAGCTTAACCAAAGTAAATCTGAAGCAATGTGGCTTGGAAAAAACCCAAATAGGACTGATACACTATTTGGAGTTCAGTGGCCACAAAGGCCTATCTCCGCCTTAGGGATATCATTCTCTTACAATCTAAAACTTTGCGAACAGGAAAATTTTTCACAAAAGATATGTAAAATTCAAAAGCTGTTTAATATATGGTCTCAAAGAAATCTCTCACTTTATGGCAAGATAACAATCGCCAAAACATTAGGGCTATCGAAACTTATCTTTGTAAGTTCGTGCATACATACACCGCCTCATTATATAGATATCACTAATAGATTGATTACAGATTTTGTCTGGAATAACAAGAAAGCAAAGATAAAAAGGGATACTCTTATAGGTCCAAAAGAAAGAGGAGGGCTGGATTTACCAGAATTTGAGACTATATCCAAGTCGTTACAAAGTGCTTGGGTTCAAAGAATGAAGAATGGTGTAGAGGATCAGTGGATGTTAATTCCTTTATTTTATTTGAAAAATGTTGGAGGACCATTTATTTTTGATTGTGAT
>NC_133208.1:28644424-28651924 GCF_958299795.1 Porites lutea
GCAATCGTGGAGCTTATCCTTCGCTCGGAGCGCCTTGAGATTTTTGTGTGCAATGGCAGGGGTTTTAACCCTCTTCATCAAGCCTGCATGAAAGGAAACTTACAGTAAGTAATATTGAGGGACTCTGTCGGTCAATAGTAAGTTGGGGAAAATCACCTTCCTCTTTAAACCCGCGTATTCCTTCGGTTTGTTCGACTGGAGTCCCATACCCTACAAAACTGAAAACCCTTCAGTTCTGGGTGTGTATCTCGTAGTGAATGCCCAAAGCTGATTCTGCAGGTAATTTGTACCTTCAAATTAACATTGTTTTCAACATTAGGTTTTTTCTTAAACGAGAGTTTTTCCTTTCTGAATGCGGTTTTCTACATTGTCAGTGGATAATAACAGGTCGGTCATTACTATTTTACTAATAACAAACAAATAAAAATTAAGAGATTCTTGAAATTTGAGGAAAATTGCGCAACACTTTCATATATTTTTGGAAAAAGCCATTCGCTCTCCCATCTCGCCCGGCTAACATTTGTCGTAAAGATTATTGGTTCAGATGTACTTATCTTTGCCTTTCTTTGTTATTCTACCCTGTGGGCAGCTTAAGACGACTTTTAAGTCTTCAATTATCTCCTTATCGGTTGCAGTGCTGTACAGAAAATCACAGACAAGTATCCTGGTCTTATTGAGATACCAAAAGAAGATGGATTTACTGCCTTGCATCTAGTCGCGTTCAATAATCATCTTGACATTGCGAGATGTCTTCTGTTGTCGGTATGTGAGCATATATCCTTGAGGAGTGCGATACATGCGCCGCCCAGTGATCAGCAATTTTGACCATTTAATGCATGCCTATGCAGAACTCTTGCTTAAAACAACTTCGATGGGAAGTCCAAAACAAGGACAAAAAGCGAGAACCTCAGTTGAATAGGGAGGAGAAGTGTGACGTAACGTTACCATGGTAGCAAAATTTTTGGATCGCAACAATCTTGACAGAGACCGCCATTTGCATTGTCGGACGATGGGAGAAAAGTATTAAATGGCTACCGTTTTGTGACTGAATGCAATCACCCACAGGAAAGTCACACAATACATGTCAATTTTTCCGTTTTTTTTTCTGACAAATTCGCAGGACCTAAAATTTTGCTACCATGGCAACATTGCGTAACGACTTTTCCTCTCTATTGCCCCCCTTGTAACATTGATGCTAAATGTCGGTCTTAGCTTATCCTAGTAATCTTAGGGTCTGTTTTAATTTTGCGTCACAAACTTCCCCATTCATTTTTTTATGGTGTTTTTATCTTGTAATTGTAGCTTTCTTACTTCTTTCATATGAACCATATGTAGTATGCAATGTTTGGATTTACTATCGTTCTGACGTACCATTTTGTAAATTAATTATTATTGTAATTGAAAAGCCCGACGATGTATTGGTGAGGTAAAGTCTAGACTAACATTCAATGAATCATAAGGGAGGGGTAACAATAATATACTTTATAATATTAGGTATAAAATAGGTACCCTGTGTAAGTCTATCATGGCGTGCGGGGGTTGAGGGTTACTGGGTGGATTTCCTCTGTCGCGTAATTTCGCACGTAAATTTTCTGACTTGCGTAAACAATATATATAGGCAGTGTATGGAAGGCCGCGGTTAAACGTAACGTAAATTTTGCGCACGCACATAAAAATCACGTGGAAATCCACTCTGAAGGTTTGGATTTCCACTGTCGCGTAATTCTTCAGTACGTGCGCGTAAATGAAATAAAAATGTATAGAATGTCACGTGTATACGTTAAAGTTGAACCTTTTGGCCTTTCATACATTAGGGAGCTTAAGCAACAGCGTTTTTGAGCGACGGACGTCAACCGGAAGTGGACTTTTTGCATCATTGGGCAGTGGTTTGGTTGAAACTCTCAGGTAAATCGTCTTTATAAGAGAAAAGAAACTTAGCAATACAAATTTGTGAGCGTCAACACATATGAAAAGGGAGAAGGCCTCACTTCCGGTTGACTTGCGTTGCTCAAAAACGTCTTTGCTTAAGGTCCCTATTGCCTCTAATTCATTTACGCAGGTAAATTTTTTGCGCGATCGCAAGGTAAAATTTCGCCGCAGTGGAAAACCACCCAGAGAATGTAATACTCCGCTCTTACCGTACCTTTTTACGTGGTTGATAAGTGGCCTCTCACACAGTTTTGTTTGTAACCTCAGGACCATTGTGATATCAATTTACGAAACAACAAGAGACAAACAGCCCTGGCGCTATCTGTGTCAGAGGCTTATACAGCTATGATAGAAAAGCTGGATGGTGACACTCCATTACAGTCTTGCTGTTATTCACCAGGCTGTGGGTACCACTGGGTTAAGAGGGGTGAGTAATAATAATAAAAATAAAAATGAAAATAATACTACTACTACTATTAATAATGATAATGTTAATGATAATGATAATGATAATGATAATGATAATGATAATAATAATGATAATGATGATAATGATTATGATAATGATAATGATAATGATGATGATAATAATGATAATGATAATGATAATGATGATGATAATGATGATAATAATAATGATAATGATGATAATGATTATGATAATGATAATAATAATGATGATGATAATAATGATAATGATAATGATAATGATGATGATGATGATGATGATGATGATGATAATAATCATGATAATGATAATGATAATAATAATGAAAATGATAATGATAATGATAATGATCATGATCATGATCATGATCATGATCATGATCATGATAATGATAATGATAATGATAATGATAATGATAATGATAATGATGATAATAATAATAATGATAATGATATGATAATGATGATGATGATGATGATAATGATAATGATAATGATAATGATAATGATGATGATGATGATGATGACGATGACGATGACGATGACGATAATGATGATGATGATGATGATGATGATGATGATGATGACGATAACGATAATGCTAATGCTAATGATAATGATAATGATAATGATGATGATGATGATGATGATGATGATGATGACGATGACGATGACGATGACGATGACGATAATGATAATGATAATGATAATGATAATGATAATGATAATGATGATGATGATAATAATGATAATGATGATGATAATGATGATGATAATAATAATGATAATGATAATGATAATGATGATGATAATAATAATGATAATGATAATAAGAATGATAATGATAATGATAATAAGAATGATAATGATAATGATGATGATAATAATAATGATAATGATAATGATAATGATGATGATGATGATAATGATAATGATAATGATGATGATAATAATAATGATAATCATAATGATAATCTTAATGATAATGATAATGATAATGATAATGATAATGATGATGATGATGATGATGATGACGATGACGATGACGATGACAATGACGATGACGATGACGATGACGATGACGATAACGATAACGATAACGATAACGATAACGATAACGATAACGATAACGATAATGATGATGATGATGATGATGATGATGATGATGATGATGATGATGATAATGATATGATAATGATGATGATGATGATGATAATGATAATGATAATTATAACAAATACTTAATTATCAACTCCCCTTATGGGGCTTCTCAGGGATAATGAAACAATAATTCAAATAGAACATAAGAATCCTAGCTGGTATTAGGCGAACCAGTTGGCTATTTACAAGCATGACCGAGGATTTGAACTGTCAGGGCGGGACTTGAACTCGGGGCCTCCGAATTACAAGTCCAGCGCTCTACAGGGGCACCCAACGACCGTTTGGACCGTAGAGTTTTCGGAAAAAATTTGAAAGGACCCCTAAAAATTTCGGCTAAGGGAAAAGCTCGTCAGGTAATCTTACGTTTTCGGAGAGCTTTCACTGTAGGCTGTTATTTTCGGGAAAGGCGAAAAAGAGCCCTAAAAAATTCGAGAGGTTCAAACCACTCCTAGGACGACCGAACGGATCAAATTATTTTAAAGATGCGAATTATTCATTTATATTGCTTTTAAAGCACTCCAGGATGTATAACGAGCCATTTCAGATAATTTCCCAGAAAACGGTCGTTGGATGCCCCTGGCTCTAACCGCTCGATCACGCTGCCTCCACTGAGTGTACTTGAATATTTCACATAAAGCTTAGATGACAAAGCCTGCGTTGCAGACTTAATTCTTTACCACTGCACATTAAGTTTCGTCTGTGGCGTAGGCTAGGATGACATAGATTGCTCAAAATCAAAATTATCGAAAAATCCCAAATTTGATTTTGCACAAATCTAAAACTAATAAGTATTGTGTGAAAGGACGGAAAAAAACAGGTTTCATCTGTTTGGTCACTCTTTAGAATTTCATCCACGGACTCAAAAGTTATAACCACCGTGTAGAGTATAAAAAACGTTTCGAGAGGAAAGTAATGCTTAGTAGCTTTCCTTTAAAAGGTCACTCTTTAGGTTTTCATCCACAGATTTGAAAGTTAGAATCACCTTGTACAGCGTAATAAACAGTACCCGCAGGAAAGTGCTGCTCAGTAACTTTCATTTGGATAATAACTCTGTAAGATTTTATCCACAGACTCACTAAAAGTTAGAACCAACTTGTACAGCATAATATACAGTACTACAGGAAAGAACTCTTGAGTAACTTTCATTTGAATGGTTGTACTTTAGAATTTCATCCACAGACTCAAAATTTACCTAAAATTTCTAACCACCTCTTCCAGCATAGTAAACAGTACCAGAGAGAAGTACTTCTAAATTGCTATTTTTCAGCCTAAAAATAGAAAGGCTGAGGATAATGTGGTAAAATCGCTGTAAGGAAAGAAATTGGCAGTGAAACAAGGATATTGACCAAGGATAAATATGAATCTCTACATAAATTCATCACAATATGTGTCTGGTTAAAAATGCAGTTTTATTTATTTATTTATTTATTTTTAATTCTTTCACTGGCATTAAAAGGTTTCCTTCATGGCACATAATTAAATTTGTTTCAGGCCATTTTAATTTACGTATGAACGTATCTTCAGTTTAAGTAAGGTAATCTCTTTTTTGTTTGACATTGACTAACTCTTAATACCCTGTTAAGTTTCTCGTCTGCTACGATAAATAAATATGTATGAACATAACGTCATCATGGCGTGGTATATTTTAAGCAATTGTTACTTCATCTCTGTTACTGAGCAAGAAACCACCAAATGCGTCGTAACCGTTCCGATCCGTTGTAGCCCTTCTTGGGTCAGAAATCAACTGATTCGCATTATCGAGGTCGGTAGCTGGTGCCCTTCCGGGCTTATGAGTCCACATACCTTCCTGGTCCATTTGATAAAAGTGAAAATCGATACCTAAAAAAGAGAGAGAACAATTTACTTAGGTTCTAAGAAAAGTGTGATATTTTTGATATTGTAACTTATACCAATACGGCCACCGCAGAAATATATCTTCGAAAGCAAGTGATTTTTTTCCAGGAAGAGAAAAGATGTTTTTATCGCACAAAGCTGATTCGAAAATCGCGTAGTTCATATACAGCCGTCCCTCATCTCAAACATTATCGCCCCGATTGTGTTTGAGGGGAGGGTGATGCTGTACACAGGCTAAAATCGCTTTTTTTTCCTTTTCGCTTTCTAATTCTACAATGCGCACGCATTTATAGCAGCCATGGCATCTTTAAGTTTCTGCCATTGTTTCATACCAAAGTGCGTTGAACCTTGACAACAGTACCAGACAGTATATTAGGCTTCCATGTATACCTTCCTAGGGCTTCGTTGTGCGTTTCCGCCGTGTTCAAAGGGTTTATATGAGCGTCTCCCACATTTTATACCCTATGTACGAGAAAATAATGATATTGTTTTAACCTGGTCTAACGTAAAGTGCCACCAGATGTTTTTTGCCATTCGGAACCCGCGGTATAGGTGCGCCTGCGGCTACGTCCATAAATTCCAAATGATCGTTTACCGCTGAATTTCTCATACAGACAGCATCTTGGGCTCGGCACTTGGCCCCACTCCCCCTCCCCGGCTGGGCGAATGTATCAGTGACTTTGTTATTTGCATAGTTGTAGCAGTTGTTGTCTAACTGTTTGTTGGTGTTCCAAGTGGACGGAGTATATGGATAAGCGTAACGTTTTCGTCTACCTCCAACTGAAATCGTTTTCTTTGCGGGTACGATTTCTTCTGGTGGTGGTTGTGGTGGTTTCTTTGCGGGTAAGTTTTCTTCTGGTAACTTTACTATTGGTAGTGGTCGTAGTGGTTTGACAGCAGGGTTTACTGCGCTGATTTTTCCGCGGACTATTTCCAGTTCAAAAACATTCGCAAAGTGTTCTTTCAACGTAGGTTCCTTCAACCAGCCTCAAAGAAAACGGAGAAACCTTTTGTTATAAAGGCAAGATAGCTGTAAGAGTTCGGCAATGATGTTTTGACCTATAAGAGTAGTGTCGGCGGAAAACTTCAAAGAAAATACAAAATTTGATTCAGTTAAATGCTGAATAAATAAGATTATACTTCTTAAGATTTTCATTTGAATAGTAATATACGTAAGGATTCTTAACGTTTTTGTACATTATAATGAACAGCATCTCAGGAAAGAAAGTTCAGTCCTTTCAGTTCTAAGCCGGATCCACGTCATGAACGTTGTCACAACTTCATCACTCACGGTCTCAAAAATTTCTGCGGTAGAAATGTTCCCAGAATCTGACCAGAATGAATTTCTTTCTCCATTATTAGTCCAGACACATTGTTGGATCTATTTTATTCTTTAACACTTTCGAATAGATCCTGGTGGAAAATACTGTAATGATAAATACTAATGATTAATTATTAACGTCGTGTACGAAACGTTAAACGCCATTTTTCGAAAACAGACCCCTGGCTCCATCCCTCTGCCTCAAAAGCCCGCGCAGACCCAATCTAAGTTACCCTATACCTGGAGGAAGAGTATCGTATAATATCGATTGTAATTCCTTTGTTTTATCTCCTATAATTAGTTCTGGTTGCTCCTGTGCTTGTTCTTGAACTAAGAACCCTTTGTACCCAAGTCTTGGGTTCATCCAGTCTGGTGGGTAGGTTAAAGACGCGCCCCTTGCTGCATCGAGATGTTCTTTAATGTTTTTATATCTTGCATCGTTGTCTTGGATAAACCACTGCGGATCGTCTCTACCGGAGAACACAAGGAAAGTCACCTGTACTCCTTCCCCTAAAAGAACAATAATTACAGCTGTTAGGTTATGTTCACACTTTCCCGGTTACGGCTTTTGCAAAGGTACCGGCGAAAACTATACTGGATAGGGCTTCTCTTCACACATGAAAACGGTGATTTCGGCGCCATTTCTGTAACGGAGCGAAACTGCGCCTGTGCCGACGGAGTTGTCTCTTTCGTAAACGGTCGCTACCATTTTCTGACCTGTTATTGAAAGTTTTTCTATTAAAAAGAAAGAAAATCGCAACCCAGGGTCGACCCTGGACCTCGAACTC
>NC_133208.1:28656924-28761924 GCF_958299795.1 Porites lutea
TCTCAAAAGTCGGAGAAAATGCATTTGGTGCACACTTTCTACAGCTCTACCGCAAAAACGAGTACGGTGACTCCCATTTTTTATTTCATGATTTTAATAAGGACAGTGCTTCCTTTCGATGAGAAAAAAATTGGCACACATTTATGTTCAGTTTTTGGGCAATTTTACTAAATTGTACGGATTGAGCTATCACGGGTCGAATAGCGCGTGTCCAATTTCATTCTACTTTGGAGCATTAAGTAAAAACAAGGGCACTAAAAGGCATTTTTCTGGTACGTAAGTGGATAAACAATACATTAAAGTCAAATTCTGTGCGATACCACATGCATCATCGAGAAAATCTCTCCTTTTTGTCTAGCTTTGGGCTGCGCGCGGTTTTTGTAAAAGGGTCCTAAATAGCCGTATTTGTCAGCATTGTGATGTCAAAACAAGCACGGTCACCCCCACTTTTTACTACTTTTTTATCATCTTCTTGACCTTTTACATCAGTGTACCAAGTTTGGTCTACAATCTATGTTAGGTTCTTTTACCAAGGAATCACCTTAAGCGGAATACGTTAACTTTTACAGTATACGCGACTCAATAGGGCATTTGCGAGTTCCCCGGGACTCTGTTTCAAAACGAGGGTAGGTGCTCAGCCTTTGATATGGAGATCATTTTTCATTCTCATGCAAATAAAACTCATTTTTACAAGAAAGGTTGTGAACCTCGCCTCATTTTGAAAGTGAGGGTTTTTGGAACTCGGAAGTGGTCTATTTAAACCCTTGTACGTGTGCTTAATGGCTTAATTTGGATTTATTGTATGGTATAACCACTTAAGAGTCTTAAAATTTTAAAATTTAAGAGTCTTAAGAGTCTCAACTTTTAAAATTTTGCATGGCCTATCACCTAAGTACCTTTCAGATTTAATTACTATTCAACAGCCTTCGTCCTACCATGTACCATTTGAGGCGCAACGACAATGGTCGTTTGTTGGAAAGACCAAGTGTGAATACCAAGAAAACATTGGGAGACAGAGCTTTCCAGGTAGCTGCTCCTTTCCTGTGGAATAAGCAGCCAAGGTCCGCGCGCGAAGCAACGAACTTAGAATCTTTTAAGACTTTAATTAAGACATTTTTATTTAAGGAACCATTTTAGTTATCTTAGTTTATCTATATCTTTATTTGTAATTATCTTTTACTCATTTTATATAAATATTTTTTATGATTTTTGTAGAAAGATTTGTAAAATTTTTAGTTATTAATCACTGCTGTGATGCGCTTTTGAATATTTTATCGAAAAGGCGCAATACAAATAATAAATGTTATTGTTATTGTTATTAAAAAGTTCAATACGTTGTGAACATGGTCGAATGACGAGGAAAAAACAATATTTAGATCAATTTCGGTTTCCTAGAAACTGCCCACCTACCCCTCCCCTAAGCTAACATTAATACTTACTGCTTACTTAGGGCAAAATGGTGGCTTAGGGGAGGGGTAGGTGGGCAGTTTCCCAGAAAACTAGATTGATCTAGATCAGCACACGGGCTCAGCTATAGCAGTTTATTTGGTTCTTCATGGTGCCAACGTCAGCTTTTACAACCACGAAGGAAAAACTCCATTAGACCTTTGTCAAGATACCCAGACTAATGCCTTGATTCAGCAATTTGCAAGAAATGCACCGAGGTGGGTGACCTGCGAAGCAGGCTCTTGTAAGCAGTAGGGCTCAGAAAAGAACGGGGCGCGCAAGGGGGGCACTTAAACGGCTCAGGATTTTTAGAGACACTTTAATACTTGTCTTCGTGAATGAAAATTGTTGTCTCTGTAAATGTTTTACCGAATTATATTTCTTTTATTGATTGTTAGTAGTCTCTCTTGCAATTTTAATCGCTTGTCCGTGGTGTTTGTTTTCATCGTTCATGAACATCGCTTGCGGGAGTACTTAGAAATGTTGCGCGTATCAAACGCTTTGTAAGATTACACATCGTTATAACTGGAACCATTAAATAACAAAAAATAATGATAATAAATTCGTTATTATGTTGAAGCGTATCTCCATTAAAGTTCATTCAAACACTCGACCACACTGACAGCTCGCACTAAAAATGAGAACCGGCTGGCCGTATGGGTGACTTTGGAAATTTTTTGAACGGTTTCGCTAAAAGCCCACGATTGATCGTCCTGAACATTGAAAAATTGTGAAATGCCGTATTCTGTCCGAGGTCTGTATGATAAAAAGTACTGTTTCACCTCAGATGTGATGTATAAAAAGTATAAAAGGTTGATTTACACACCCTCAGGCCATTATGGCTCTTGAATGTGATAGAAGATGTTTGCTATTTTTTGGGTGTACATACATGTATATTTAGGCTATCAACTCGATGTAAGATGTTTCACTCTAAAATGACTTATCCTTTCCCTCAAAAGTCACATGAATGTGCCCTTAAGTTAACTGATTTGTGGATTACAAGTGTATTGTTTGATTTAAAATATAAATTTATTGATGGGAGCTTCGCTTTTAGCCCTGGCTAAATATATATATTTGGCTTCAGAAAAAAATCATTCCACAGCACTTGAACTAATCGACTTGCATGATAAGATCTCAACGCCCTTTGACCGAGGTGATGCAAGATACAAGAATAACAATAACAATACAAGAAATTCCCCGGCCTACCGTCTACCATACTGTCGAACAAACACTAAGGAGTTCTCACCCTTTTTTCAAGGATATTAAAGTTTTTTAATTCACTTGACAACGAGGTCATCATCTCTCAATCACTTTCCTCTTTTAAGAAAATACTGAATATTAAATTATTAAGTAAATATAAAAACCGATCATAAATCTTTCCATCTTCGACTTGTCGCCATCTTTTCTTCAATTGATGTAAACAGCTCTAGCCCGTATTACGAGAAGGCCAGTAACCTCTCATAAGCTCCTATAGTTTCTGTTAGGTCTCCTTGCCAATTTTTTTTTCTACTTTTCTTATATTATTTGTATTTCTATTATTGTGTGGCAAATGAAATTAAAATAAAAAATAAAATACGCACGCTCACTCACCTTTATAGGAACTTAGTCCCAATCCTTTGAAAGACTTGTTAGCACTGTGCGAGTATCTTCAAGTTAGGTAGCCTCTCAGTCTGTGATTTTTATGTCGATCTACCAATGACCTGGATAGAAAGCATGCATAAACTAGTTTCATAATATTTCTCTTCCCTGGCCCTTTTAATTTAATTTTAATTAAAACCGAGCAGGTCAACTGATTTCCACTATTTATAATATATTCGTTTTCTTTTGAGGTTATTGATTGAGATAAAAAGTTAGATATGCATATGAATCACACTGGCTAGGCTTAGTTGAAAAAGGCAAGGGATATCTTGTATCTATTACGAGATACGACAAGAGTAAACAAACTATATCCAAGGGACAGTTTCGTTTTCTGTTAAAGCTAAAAGCGAAAACGCATGTTTACTAGAAATCATTGACGGCGTGCCACGTTTCTTCTTTTATGTCGTCCTAAATAAAGCATACAAATTGTATATTCTTGTTGTTATGTTGATGATTTGTTAACCAAATAAAAGAGCAGGTTTAATCTACCTCCCCATAATTAAAGCGAGTCTAGAAATGATTGGAAAACAAAATGAATTTCCAAATGTTTTAGATGAAGAAGGTAGTAATATTGAAAATGATCTTAATGAGTTCGCGTTTAAAAAGTTTGAGGACGCAAAAATATATATAAATTTCTATAATTTTGTTTTTCAGACTTCAATTTGACTTAGAATGCTACCGGTTGATTTTTCCAGGGGTGAATCTAACCCTATCCATAACCATAAAACCTTCACCCGGCACCTGATTTCTGTGGTGCTAAACTGTTGTTTTTAAGCATTTTAATGAAGAACCTAAAGAATCTATACCCTGGAGTGTCTTGAGTACCCTTTAACCCTCATAATTTTTATGTACTATTTTTAACAGAAAAGAGAAAATGGCGCCCCTTTCACATATTGTAAAATAATGATCCGCGCCCTCTCAAATAAAAGCCTCCGCTACGCTGGATGTTAGGTTTGTATTAGAAGCCTCCATCTAATAAACGCCCGCTTTCTAATGAACATCCCCCATGACAAATACTGAAAAATACAGCGAGGAACTAGAAAAAAGGAAGAAAATCATTTAATTTATTCAGTTTTTTGATCGATTAACAAGGGTTGGTCAATATTTTCAAGTTTAAACACAATGACCCTGAACGAGGATTGTGACCGATCGGAATTGAGATGACAAAGAACGATATTGATCTCTAGACGGCCTAAAATAGGTGGATTGGATAATCTGCTATTTATAAACTCTTGCTTTTTCGTTGAAAGCATATTAGTTTTGTTGAGCTTGTCAAAGTTAACGAGAATAAATGTCTCTCTCTTTTAAACTCCTCCTATCTATTTAAAAATGTCCCTTCTTAGACCCCTAAATTCAAATTAAGTTCGGTATAACGGAAAGCACCCGTGGTCTTCTTCTTGCCAACTTGGGTGCCATGTGTAAGACCGCTACAGTTTTTCAAGTTTTTTTTTCGGATTTCCCCAAAAAACGGAAAAAAGATTCTATTTATTTTATTTTATTACATATTCACTCCACTACATTACAAGCAAATAATGAAATGAAATAAGCAAACACTACTAAAAGAAAAAAAAAAAGTTGTGGAGAAGGAGACAACTTTTTTTTTTTTTATCAATCCAAGGACAGGTATCTCAGCGTTGAAATCCGTTTTCGGATTTCGCGTTCGATTGCAATTAAATCCAAAGTCCGGATTTTAAAATCTGAATCCAGATTTCCCAAACGAAAGCACCCTAATACTATTTTACCGTCGAAATTTATCGCCAAAAGCCGACCAAGTTTGCTTTTGATATGATCCACGGGCAAGAAACTAATGAACTTTTGCTCCGCGAGAAATTATTTGTTCTCCTTCATGTCGCCGTGAATAGAGCATTTTGTCTTGTTATTATGAAATGTTAACTAAATAAACGAGCAGGTTATAATCTATTTTCCCCAAAATTAAACCGTGTCTTGTAATAATTAATTACAAAATGTATCTCCAAATCAGGCTATCGGCGTTTTCGATTACGAAGGTCGAGAAGCAGTGAAAATGACCCTAATACTATCGAATTTCAAAGTTTGAGCCCGCAAAATTTATATGCATCCTATATAGGTGGTTTTCACGTTACGTCATCGCCGCCATGCTGGTGGACGGTAAACAAAAGATCGCCCATTAGCTCGCTTTGTTTGTCCACCAGCATTTGTTCATTTCACCGTTGTTATTTTTGTCTCCCGAGATTGCATGAAAACCACCTGTAAGACCAATTTCAATACATTAAAATTTATACTTGGCTCCGAGGCTTAGGGGAATAAATCAAAAGAAATCAACTTTAGGCTCAGCAATGAGTAATACATTTCTTTTGTTCTATGCTCCTGAGTCTCGTAGCCAAATAACTGAATCAGTTTTAATAGTTTTAAGAATGTGAGTTTCAATTTTCTGATCCTTGAAAACAATTTTTTTGAAATCTACATAAAATTTGCTTGTTGATGGTGGTCTTTTTGGTGTAGTGCATAGCGAATTCAAATAGTGCTGTGCTTTGAAAGATGCAATAGTCAGTTGCGCCGTTCACGTACTGGTTTTCATTGTAACGCCATATATGTTTATTTTATGGTATCTTGCAGTCGGATGGAAAAGCAAAAGCACCTTGTTTTTGTGGCAAAAAGATGCCGCCGGTTTGTTCGTGGAGAACCGTAACCATGGTCTTGCCTGATCACAAAGTGGCAATAACAAAACAGTTCAAACACTGTTAAGCTTATTCAAAAGCTATTATCAAGGAAGGGAATACGCGCTCCAATCAGAAGACTCGCATTTATAGAAAAACACCAAGCTGGAGTCTACTGAGTCACAATGCATTTCTCCATAGTTGATGCAGCTTCAGTTGAAGCTGCACTTAATTCTTATAATTTTGTATCTGTAAATCACTATCCGTGATAATTTAACATCCTGGAAAGAAAACTCATGAGCTGGGCCCAGCGTGATACAACATTGCAAAAAAACAACATTTTTATTTACATTCACGGACTAACAAAAATCGCTTAGTTATTCAGATTCAGAAGGCACTTTGGAGAAAATTAGAACCCTTACTCAGCCGTAATAAAATGCTTTACGCTTCAAAAACTGAGGTCACAGGAAATGCTCTTGGTCCTCTTGCATTAGAGGGAAAATCCTTCAGACCAGATACAAAAACCATTGTAAATCGATATGTGTGCCATGACCTCTCAGTGTGAAACAAGCGGCTAAAATCACAATTGCTCAGTGAAAATGTGCAACCTTCCAGATCATAATCTACCCAGCAGAGGAAAAAAAACTTCATTAGAACGAGCAGCATTTTGGCACGAGGTAAAAGTCGTGTAGGCCTACCACCCCACTTCATTGCTATTAGAACACGATAAAGTCCACCTCTGAATTGGTGAATGGTTTGATTTTCATCCGCAATGGGGTTTTGCAACAGGAAAACACAGATATTGATTAATGACTGTTTACGACCCTTCGTGAGTGCAATTTACAGAAATTTTATTTATTTTTTTACCTTCGCATATTAATCCAAGATGTTTGACGACTGAAATATTGAAATTAATATCTAGCACTTCCTCGGTCGCAATAAGATTTTAGCGCGTTTGGTATTGCTTCCGAAGAAGCATAGAACACACTACTCTAGGCCGAAGCGGTGCTCGCAAAAAGTACTCCAAGCACGACTTCTTTATACCTTTCCACTTAAAATGTATCAGTATTTCAAATATTCAAATTCCCTACTCTTCCCTTTCGATCGGTGTCGTCGAGCTGCTTCGGGTCTCTTGATATCAGAAGTCCAGGCGTTTTTACAGAAACCTTCTCGATCATCATCATCTTGATATTTGTAAATCGAACTCTAAGACGCATAAAATCATCTCGATTAATCGGTGTGGTATTACATGCTGTTACTTTTCTTCAAGGAACATCCCAGCCATAGCGCTCTTTTGCTTCGACATTTCTATCGAACTTAGTCCTTTCGCGGTCAAATCAATGTTTTGGTTGTGGTCTGGACCAATCTAATTGCAGGAAATTACATGTCCAGATCTGGTTGTGCTTAGCAGTGTTCGGTACTGTTGATAAGTTCGTCCAGCCTTGCAAGATATTTTGGGTTCCCATATAGCATAAGTGGTACTAACATTTATCCGGTTTTTTATACTTTCTAGTTCTTTGACGAACATTGACGCAGACTGCAAAAACTTCAATTCTGGAGTTAGTGATAACAGTGGATGACATGTCATGTGATACCTGTTATGCTCACCTGCCTATTAAAACATAGTGTTATTGATTTTAAAAAGTAAATAAATAACAATTATTCACCGAAGTGGAGGTGGCTAGTCCTGGATATTTACCGAACTGCGAAGCAGTGAGGTAAATATCCACGACTAGCCACCGACACTGAGGTGAATAATTGTTTTAGTATATACTAAAACAGTGAGATAATTGAGCACAAAAATGACGATTTTTAACTGATCAAATACTGTTGCCAACGATTACAATTTTGGCGTGTAATGACCGCGGCCGCGGCCGTCGCTTTTTCTTGCCGACAACTAAAACTTTTGAAGGCATTTGTTTAGCTCTTGCGGGGAAATTTCTTCAAAATGAGTTGTGAATTCTTTTTGTATTTAAAATCATTCTATAAAAAAAGATTATTAAATTTAGTTTTAAGCTTATTTATGAACAACTCAACTAAATAAAGTAAGCAAGACTTCAGCTTAATTTGCATTTGTAAACAAAAAACTTTTTCACCGGTTTTATCGATAAATTCGTGTCAAAAAGACAAAGCTTTACCTGTTAAAATTTCCAATCCGAACTTTGTCACCTTCTTCGTGTATTTCGGAAACAGCTGGCTTGATTAGTTGTGAAATTTCTTTGTTTGTTTACGGCAGCAAACCGGGAAGGCATTTTGCTTGCAACTTACGCGAGTTTGCCGTCGCTCGCTCCGAGGAACTGGAGGTGAATCAGTGAATAGTGCAGGATATTCACTGATTGAGTAGCCAATCAGAGCGCGCGAAAAACACTATCCACTGTTTTAGTATATACTAAAATAAAATATCCTACCTGTGCTCATACTACAGCTACATTTTTTTTTTTATCAAATCATGATTGTTTTGTTTTCATTTTTTTTTCTTCACTACTGGTAATTTATTTATTCTGCCATGATGTTGATGATTATTATATTGTGATACAGCCACCAAATGGTATAGTTTAGCCTGCGAGCAAGCTCTCCTGTTTGGGTGAGTGAAACAGGTCTCGCGAGAACGCGCGAGCGAGCGGCGAAGCCGCGCAGGGCAGAGGAAAGGAGAGCTTGCAAACCATCCCTTACAAATTTTCATTTGTACTTCGCCCAAACGAAGGGAAATACCATTGGCTGAAAAATGACGTTCCGGAAATCAAAGTTGATTGTTAACAGGCCAAGCTGGCACCCGCTTCGTCTGTGTGTCAAATTTGGTCCTCATGGGGATCAGATTGGTACCGCGAACTTGTTTTAGCCCTCAATGCAGACGGGCTCGTTTGATGTAATTCTCGCGAGGATAAGCCGGACCGAGTTTGTAGTTCTTGTGGAAGGACAATGAAAACCCTTTATCAGTTGTATTCATTTGTGTCAAGCGCCTTGTTTAGTTTTGAAAACCGAGAGAGTGAAAGTGAAGAGTGATTAAAGCGCTGTCTTCCAACATCGGTTTCTTCGCCCGATTGAATTCTGCTGGGTAGAAAAATTCAGAAACATGTACTTGACAGTGTAGCTGTGTAGCTTGACCGTAAAGAAGGAAAAGAGAAAGAGTTGTTGGAAGCAACTGAAGTAAACCTTAAGAGAACCAAGTCCAGACGGACAAATATATGATGTTTTTGTTGGCGATTGCGATGGGGAGTAGTCTTCTACACTGCAGTATGGACGACTTTTCAAAAGTAAACGAAACGAGAATCAAAGTAGTGAGTTCTTATCCGAGCGGACACGTTGAAGTTCGATGTCCCCGTGAAAAAAAAAAACATATCAGTGATTAAAAACATTGCCTTGATGCTGTTGCGAGAGCGATTTATAAATAAATAATTCCACGCGCCCTCGGCTGTCTAAATTTACTTGACAGGCGGTTGTCAGTTTTCTAATCTGCGGCACGTTTGCGGTGACAGTTTTCACGCTTTGCGGAGTCCCGGGGTTTCCGGAGTGGAAATGAAAATTTATATTAAGAGATCGTTGCAAGCTCTCCTTTCCTCGGCCCCTCTCTCGCGCGTTCTCGCGAGGCTCGCTTCGCTTGCCAATAAATTTAAACAAGATTTGACTTCATTCAACGTTGGAGGTCATCTGAATTTTTTTGGTTATTTTTTTCGTAATTGGACAACATGGAGCCTACTATATATATAAGACATAAAGATTGCAAGGTATCTTTAAATGTATATTACTAAAGCATATTATAAGTTTTAACCCTTATAAACTCAACATAAGTTGCATCATTTTCACCTAACTCGCCTTAGCTCGCACAAACTCGCAACTGATAGGCGAGCTTAAAACTCGCATTAGCTCACACAATTCTCGCGGCGAGTTAAGGTCCCAGAGTAGGCCTGTTCGGCTCATGAAAAGTTCGGCGTCTGAACGGGCCTAAGTTGAATCTCGTACTCGTAGTCGTCCTTGTCTTCGAATCCAATGAATGTATTACTCATCGCTGAGCCTAAAGTTGATCTCTTTTGATTTATTCCCTCAAGCCTCGGAGCCAAGTATGAATTTTAATGTATTGAAATTGGTCTTATATAGGATGCATATAATTTTTTTGAGCTCAAACTTTGAAATGCGGTAGTTTTGGGGTCATTTTCACTGCTTCTTGGCCTTCGAAATCGAAAACACTGATAGCCTGATTTGGAGATACATTTTGCTTTAATTATTTCAAGACACGCTTTAATTTTGGGGAAAAAATATTAACCTGCTCGATTATTTAGTTAACATGTTATTAACAAGACACATTCTATTTACGTTGACAAGAAGAAGAACAAATAATTTCTCGCGAAGCAAAAAGTTCATTAGTTTGGTAATCGTGGATCATATCAAACGCAAACTTGGTCGGCTTTTGGCGATAAATTTCGACGGTACCAAAGTATTAGGGTGTTCAGTCGTTTGGGAAATCGAACGCGAAATCCGAAAACGAATTTCAACGCTGAGATATCTGTTCTTGGATTCTCTTTTTTCCGTTTTTTGGGGAAATCCGAAAAAAAAAACTTGAAAAACTGTTCTTTAGAACAGCGGTCTTACACGGGTGCTCAATAGATGGGAGGAGTTTAAAAGAGAGAGACATTTGTTCTCGTAAACTTTGACAAGACCAACAAAACTAATATGCTTCAAACGAAAAAAGCAAGAGTTTATAAACAGCAGATTATCCAATCCACCCATTGTAGGCCGTCTAGAGATCAATATCGTTCTTTTTATTGTGTTATTGTGTTTAAACTTAAAAATATTGACCAAGATGCCAAGCCTAAACCCTTGTTAATCGAGCAAGAAATTGAATAAATTATATGATTTTGCTCCTTTTTCTATTGCCTCACTGTATTTTTCAGTATTGGTCATGGGGGATGTCTATTAGAAGGGGGGCGTTTATTAGATGGGGGCTTCTAATACAAACCTAACATCCAGCGTAGCGGAGGCTTTTATTTGAGAGGGCGCGTCAATTAGATCGTATCATTATTTTACGGTATGTGAAAGGAGCGCCATTTTCTCTTTTCTGTTAAAAATAGTACATAAAAATTATGAGGGTTAAAGGGTACTCAAGACACTCCAGGGTATAGATTCTTTAGGTTCTTCAGTAAAAAGCTTAAAAACAACAGTTTAGCACTACAGAAATCAGGTGCCGGGTTAAGGTTTTATGGTTAGGGATAGGGTTAGATCCGCCCCTGGAAAAATCAACCAGTAGCATTCTAAGTCAAATTGAAGTCTGAAAAACAAAATTATAGAAATGTATATATTTTTGCGTCCTGAAACGTTTTAAATGCGAACTCATTACGATCATTTTCAATATTACTACCTTCTTCATCTAAAACATTTGGAAATTCATTTTGTTTTCCAATCATTTCTAGACTCGCTTTAACTATGGGGACATAGATTAAACCTGCTCTTTTATTTAGTTAACAAATCATCAACATAACAACAAAAATATACAATTTGTATGCTTTATTTAGGACGACATAAAAGAAGAAACGTGGCACGCGGTCAATGATTTCCAGTAAATATGCCTTTTCGCTTTTAGCTTTATCAGAAAAGGAAACTGTCCCGTGGATATAGTTTGTTTACGTTTGTCGTATCTCGTAATAGATACGCCTAAGCCTTCTAGCCAGTGTGATTCATACTCATATCTAACTTTTTATCTCAATCAATAACCTTAAAAGAAAAGGAATATATTATAAATAATGGAAATCAGTTGACCTGCTCGGTTTTAATTAAAATTTAATTACAAGGGCCAGAGATAAAATAAAATAAAATTAAAAGGGCCAGAGAACCTCAAAGGGAAGAGAAATATTATTGAAACTAATTTATGGATGCTTTCTATCCAGGTCATTGGCAGATCGGTATCACAAACGGACAGGCTACCTTACTTGAAGATACCCGCACAGTGCTAACACTGAAGTCTTTCAAAGGATTGGGACTAAGTTTCTATAAAGGTGAGTGAGCGTGTGTATTTTATGTTTTATTTTAATCTTATTTGCCACATAATAATAGAAATACAAATGATATAGGAAAAGTAGAAAAAACAAAGTGGCGAGGAGACTTAACAGAAACTATAGGAGCTTATGAGAGGTTACTGGCCTTCTCGTAATACGGGCTAGAGCTGTTTACATCAATTGAAGAAAAAATGGCGAGAAGTCGATTAGATGGAAAGATTTATGATCGGTTTTTATATTTACTTAATAATTTAATCTTCGCAGTATTTTCTTAAAAGAGGAAAGTGATTGAGAGTTGATGACCTCGTTGTCAAGTGAGTTAAAAAACTTTAAGGTACTTGAAAAAAGGGTGAGAACTTCTTAGTGTTTGTTCCACAATATGGTAGACAGTTATAAGGCCCGGGAATTTCTTGTATTGTTATTGTTATTCTTGTATTGAAAGAGTGATCCTACGTCAAATTCACCTCGGTCAAAGGGCGTGGAGATCTTATCATGCAAGTCGATTCGTGCAAGTGCAGTGGAATGAGTTTTTCTGAAGCCGTATTAGTTACTTACTAGGA
Source organism: Porites lutea (assembly GCF_958299795.1). Lineage (NCBI taxonomy): Eukaryota > Metazoa > Cnidaria > Anthozoa > Scleractinia > Poritidae > Porites > Porites lutea. Next base: position 28,669,192 of record NC_133208.1, read on the forward strand.
AGTTGAAATTCGTCAGGTATTGCATGAACGATTGTATGGTAGTTGGTGAAAAGCGACTGATCATCAGGTTTAAAAACAGATATCTCGCGAGCAATTTTCATTTCATCGGGAACAATACCATGCTGAATGAACAAGTTTATGGTATGGGTGAGTGGTTCGGAAACAAGTATCGAATCAGTTTTGTGCGATAAAAACATCTTTTCTCTTCCTGGAAAAAAGTCACTTCCTTTCGAAGATATATTTCTGCGGTGGCCGTAATGGTATAAATCACGATATCAAAAATATCACACTTTTTTTAGAACCTAAGTAAATTATTCTCCCTCTTTTTTAGGTGTCGATTTTCAATTTTATCGTCTCGACAATCTAGGCCTTTGGAGCCATAAGCCCGGATCGACACAAGCTACCTACTTGAAAATGGGGGAGCCTACATTGTTGACCCAAGAGTGGTTAATCGGGGCGGTTACACGGACTTTGCTTGTTTCATGCACAGTAACAGTGATGAAGTAACAATTGTTTAAAATATACCACGGCGTGATGACGTTATCATCATACATATTTATTAATTGTAGCAGACGAGAGACTTAACAGGATATTAAGAGTTAGTCAATGCCAAACAAAAAAGAGATTACCTTACTTAAACTGAAGATACGTTCATACGTAAATTAAAATGGCCTGAAACAAATTTAATTATGTGCCATGAAGGAAACCTTTTAATGCCAATGAAAGAATTAAAAAAATAAATAAATAAAACTGCATTTTTAACCAGACACATATTGTGATGAATTTATGTAGAGATTCATATTTATCCTTGGTCAATATCCTTGGCTCACTGCCAATTTCTTTCCTTACAGCGATTTTACCGACAATATTCCTGGTTATATCTGCCGCGCCTTGGCTAATGAAAGTAAGTATCCCGGAGAGCTTCAAACAAAAAATTTTTTTTAATGCTCTACCTAAAGAAAGCACTGGGTTATATTGCACGCAAGGGTATGCGAACTATGATGGGGCCAATTAAAAAAAAAAAAGAATTCAAGCATGGCTGTTTTTTTAGAGTCTCAAAACAATAGCTGCACTCAGGCTCGTAAATTACACTTGCAACAGCTTTATTTAAGTGACCCCAGCTTCGGCTTGCAAGGCAGACCAGCTCAAAAATCACACCACACGAGGAAAGTGGGAGAGGAAAAATGTAGTGTACAGAACGGAGAGAAAGGAAAAGTGTAATAGTCGAAATCTTAGCTCTTAGTTTTTATTCTTGGTTACTATAATTTGAAGATAGTTTTTAACAAGAAAAAAATAGTACTTTTCTTGGAAAGCGTGACATTTCGCATTGGCTTACATCGGCATAACCATATCCTGCATCGTTATATAGTTGGAAATTTTTCCCTATCGCGCACGCTCTCATTGGTTACTTCGATGTCACATGACATCTAACATTGAAACTATTTCCCACCAAAATCCCTGAGCGAGCAACGTTGCAAAATCTATGACGTCAGAGGGTAACAGTGCACTATTATTACATTTCTAGCTTCAAAATTTACAACTATATAGCAGATCACTTATTGAAGGCTGGTCCCTAGGGAAACAGTTCATTTTGTTTCCCTTCGCTCTGCCTCGGCAAACAAATTTAACTGTAAAGTTTTTCCTCGGGACCAGTTATTAAGTGTTCAATATGGTCCTGTGATACTGCTAAAAAAATACCTTGCTTTGACAGCCACTAATTGACATCCAAAATATACAAAAGTTTAATTACATCCAATATTAAAGTTGTAGCTGGACGTTGGCCAATGCAATTTTTTTGCAAAGATAAACTCTTGTTGTCTGCCCATGACACCCCCTCCCACTACTCTCACTGCAGGAAAACTTGGATTAACGCAAATTTGCTTGGTGCAAATGTGGTGCAAAAAAGTGCAAACTATAGGGAAATCAGAAGCAAAGATGGTAAATTCTGCATTTGCTTGCCAGTTATTGCCAGTTATGCGGTATTTACCATCTTTGCCCGTTATTTAACCTTAGCTTGCACTTTTTGCAGCAAATTTGCATTGAGTAAATTTGATGTAAATCAAACTTTTCGTGCAGTGTCTCCTTTCCAGGAGGCTCTTGTCCCACTCCTCCAGAGTCTGTACGTATGTTAGCCGACGCCAAGACCTAAATTTGTCGCATCTATAGGTTACCGGACTTTCTTACCCAAAAAATTTGGTTATACTGCATGCAGTCTAAATAATATATCTGTAAATTGAAAAGCACGCAAATGTTTCTAAAGAAATTCCTTCTTACACCCCACTAATACAGACAGACTCAATTCCTATTAAGGACATGAACACTTGACTGTTTGCGGAACCAAAGAAGTCCGGCCACAATAACAGAAATTGGCTGTAAATCGCAACCTTTACCCTCAAAAGCAAAAGCCCTCAGGAACGACGTTGTAAATCCATTTTATCCGATATGGTAGCCAAGAATCCTAAAAAAATATCTGGACACGTTCGTAATATTGAAAGCCTATCCTTTTGACAATACTATGAGGATGACTTTTCGCTGATACTGTATTGAGTTCGCAAATCCTTTTTCCTGGGCTTTTCGTGTATTGCATTGAAAATGACAAGCATGTCTTGTGTTGACTGCACTTGAGCCCGCATTGTATTTTGCTGGTCACTTTTGTTTTAAGAAGCAGAAAGCCTTCTACTGCTATGTCCTTACTTGTCACCCAAGAGTTATAGAAGGCGGATTTATCTGTTGACAAAAACAAAACAAACCAATCTGTGATCAGAGGGAGAAATGGTCTTTCATAAAAACTGCAAGCATTAATGACAAGAAAAGGCCATTTGCTCGATGACGTTATTTTACCACTACGACCAGAATACTCCAGGGTTTTGCTTTCATGTGTGAATTAGGGCTTTAGAATTGCTAAATTTAAATATGAAAGGAAAGACGAAAAGGATTCTGGCCGTAGTCAGGACTAAAAAAATATGACTAATGACACTGATTAAGGTATAATCCAAGTTTATATAAACACTAAATTTTTAAAGATACTACAGTCGACTCCCGATAACTCAAACCTTTGAGGGAAATCGAAAAAAGTTCGAGTTATCGGAAGTTCGAAGCAAATAACCGGAGATAAGTAGGTGGATGGGGAGGAATGCAAGTATCAAGCACTCTTCACTTCAAGGACTTCAGTACTCTGTTTTTTCCCCCGACCTGTCACGCGCATAAAACATGGTTCGAGTTATCGAGGTCAAAATTATATAGAAACGATGTGGACAGAAACAAAAATTACTTCGAGTTAGCGGAGGTTCAGGTTACCGAGGGTAAAATTACAGTAAATGTATGAAGGAAATCTAGGGGAAATTGATTTTGGTTCGAGTTGGCGCGAGGTTCGAGTTGGAAGTCAATTACTTGAGCTGCGCGATTTGCGCTACTCTTTATATCACAAGGAAAAGGCGGTTAGACCTATCTTTTCCTTGATTTTGCTCTGTTATAGAAATGCTCTGTAAAGCTTAGCCTGTGGTGACCCCTACAAAAAGACAAAAATATTATGGGCTATGGCACTGCTAAGGGAGAGTAATCTCATTCCAAATAGCCGCCATCTTAGTCGCAGTCTTGGATTTTACTGAAAATTCAGAGATTTAAAAAAGTAGTTTTGAAACTAACTGCTTATCATATTTGAGGTTGAAATTTTGTTATTAGTAAACATTTTGGTATTTAATGTCCTGTTTGTCTTTTTATGGGATGAAGCGAAAAAGGGCCCTACTAGAAGGGTGGGGGAGGCAAAATATGAACAGAGATTCACCATTATTAGTGGATCCGGAGCATTTTACAATAACTTTGATTAAATATTCGCCCGAAGTCATTGGTAGATAGCCATAGTCTATAGAATGAGTAAATTAAACAACGGAAGTGGCGGGAATTTTTAAAACTATGCGGTTATTGTGCTGGCATGGGGCTTGTGTTTCCATTTCGAGTTTTTGATGTCATTTCTGTTATCAGGAGCTGTGATCCGGTAGAAAGTAGAAAATTGTGATGAATGCGGTAAATGGAACTAAATGCTTACCCTGGCTACAGGGAGATACGAGATGACGTCGACAATACACCTCGGTATCTTCTACGTTGTCCTTTGTCCAAATCCAGCTTGCACTGCTGTCGATGCTGCTGAACTTTCCCCAAGGAAATGTATTGTCATCATTTGGCCCAACTGATGTCGCCATTGGCCAGTTATCATCTTCATAAGTCCTCATATTCCACCCCAAGGTAGCTGACGTCACACATTTCCATAGTGTGTCGGTAACTAATCCGTTTTCAAACGATCCCAGAATTCCTCCTTGCCAAGGCTGAGGATTTCCTTTGCATTTGAGAGCTACCACTTGACTCCCTGGTGCTAGTTCGTATTGAAGAAAACTTTTGTTTTTGACGTTTGCATCACCTTCACCCACGAGGTTTCCATCCACGAAGAGTGTAAGGAAGCTATCACACGTGATGTTGAGTTTGATGGCACTGGAAATCCCTTTGCAATGCAAAATAATAACATAAAATGTTGCCGTACCTGTCGTACGTTATGCTCAAGTTAACGGCATTTTCGATGCTCTTTCATTCACTTTGCAAATATTCAATCACAGAGGCGAAAACGGAAACACGTTTGTTAAATTGAGTTTCATGTTATTGATAGTGCCTTTGCAATGCAAAGAAACTGCCAGAAAATACCAAGAAAACTTCTTTACTTAAAAGACGCGAAGCGCCAGCGTGATATTTTTGCGCGACCCCAGTCTCAATCTCCGCCGGTTTTTACCCTCACAGACTGGCTTTCCATTGACCTCTCGCGCGCGCGTTCTTAACCTATATACTAAGAAAAAATACCGGCTGTTTCAGTCTAAATATCTCTGAGAGGCAAAGGAATCACAGTTGAAAAAAACAACTAAACTGAAATTGTCACTCACTACAGTAACACCGCCTCTAATCGCCTCTAATAAAGCATTTATTCTGAATGCTTTTGCAATCATAGGAAGTAATTGGAATGGAAATAGTATCAATCGGAAATTTTCACAGGTAATAAACTTGATAACAATGGTGGCATGTGCCTTAGAAGTGAATGCATAAAATGTGCGAGCCCCGCTTTTGAAGAGCTGCCACTTTCTTGTGTTTTAAGGGGGCTCACACGGGGGTTTTCCTTTCCTTAAGCGTTCAACTCCACTTTGATTAACAAACGGTAAGAACTGTATAATACAAAGGCTAGCGCTATAGATCAAAGGTTCTACATCTGATACTACATAGTTATGCGAATGCTAATATAGTCTCAAGCTCAAAATTCGTCTGAATCCGCGGTGCTAGGCTGTCGTGCTTGCCAAATAATCGAAATTTACAATCCGGCCTGGGTGACGGGATAATGACCTCAAAGCTTTAAACCGCCGCCATATTGGATTTTTATTATTATTTGATAAAAATAGTGTGTGCCGAAATAGGGACAGAAATTATAAAAGGGGTACCGAAACGTTCTTAATTTAAGTTTAGATTTGTTCATTAGGTTTGGAAGTAAGAAAAGTTGCACATGTTTCACCATGAAAATGGAGCTTAACTTATGTTCATTTGGTTGTTATTAGGCCTAGTAATATAAAAATTACAATTCTGTAGGTTCATGCATGTGGAATAGGTATAAGAACAGGAATTACAGGTAACTGATCTCTGCAAGACCAGTTCTATTTGATTCTACAATAATTTCAACACTGAACACATTCACCTCTCGCCTCTAATGTGTAATCCGTAAACTCTCTGAACGGAAAATACTTAGGTTATGTTCTAAAAAGAAGACGTTTATTGTCTCGTTAGTTTTTTCTTTGGACTTTTTGAGACTGATTACTAAACTAGAATATACTTTCCTTTATGATATGAGGAGGAGTGGACGAATACATTATTCGTCAAACGTCACCTATGTTACGAGGTTAGGTTTTCCGATTGCCCTACAAGTAGCGACGGAACGCCTTGGAAACTGATTGTCTAGCCAGAGGACACCTTTTGAATTAACAGTACCATATATTTTACATAAATATTCATACCTGTGTCGCTGCAACTTAAGGCAAGAGAAAATTCCTTTAAAATGAGAAATACCGCCACGATTCTCAACAGCTTAGATATTTGACTCATTTCTCCCTGTAACTGATCATATTCCCTCTCCATGGAGGTGCAGATGCATAAATGTGTTTATTTGATTCACATCTATTCTTCTCAAAAATTGCTTTTCTTTGAGATCAAAATTCCTGCTGGTAAAAATATCGAAGCAAATTTGTTAGTGCATTACTTGACAACATGAAGCTGATAATTATTTTTCTATCCGTAATGACCAATGAAATTTTAGCTTGTCACGGAAGTTTTCGAAAGCACGAATGAAATTTCCAATTTACAAGCGTATGACCAGTAGGCAGAAGGGAGAAGTGTAAATAACGTAATCGTTTGCGTATTTAGGAAGGAAAACTTCCTGTATCTTTTCATTCTCATCTCAAAGGAAAATCTGTTTAGAAAAAAAAAAAAAAAAAATTCGCGCAAATGTCTTTGTAATGAAAATGAAATTTTCCGTTTAAAGATAAAACTGTTTTCTTCTTTCTCCTTGATGCATATAAAAATTAACAAATATCGAAACTAATGCTAATGAGGTAAAGTTATCAAACGAAAAGTTATTACTTTTTTACTTGATATTTGCACAAATTGAAATTATTGAAATATATCGTCAAAAAGGTAAAGCCCATAAGTGTCAAATTTGATTCCAATTCTTGAGTCTGTGGTTAAAAAATTCAAGAGTGTACGACTTAACATAGAATAAAACAATTATCTTCTTTCAAAGAAAATCTATTTCTGAGTTGTTTAACTTACGTTTCCCGTGATAAAAGACAATGAATGTCCTTTTGAAAGGTGTAATTAAAAACTATCAAGTTGACCATTGATTCTCGCACAGATCGAAAGTTATTACGCACTGGTGACACCCTTCATATCCTCTCACGTACAAGATAACAAAATGCAACATCGGCGACCATGTGTATCAATTTAGGCTTTTTTTCCCGAGGAAACTTAACCTGAGATCAGGCCCAGTTTAACGGAAATACCATTATTAACTTTCATTTTTAAAACAAGGCCCAAAAGGTAAACTTAATTGTAGTTAAGAAGATCTTGAAACATTTTTATAACGCTGAAATAGATTAATGACTGGCGCCAGCTTCTTGCATACTAAGATTTAGGTTTGCTCGTATTTGTTCATAGTTTAACTTAAAGCATTTCTAAACCTAGCCTCCTTCTTTATTTCTTATGCCGCTAATTAACAATGCGGTTAAAGTGAAAAAAGACCCGCACGTTACGAAAATTAATAAAAAACGTAAACATGAATAGTATTTGAAGGCTATGACGTTCACACGGTTGGAACAATTTTCGTTCAGATACGTTGAAAATTCGTGAGTTTAGGTGTTCACACGAAACAACCTTAACCGTGCGAAAATTTAGACACCTAGCTGTTGAAAAATTTGAAAGTTCAAAATCGTTGTCAGTTTTTTAGCCAGTATAAGGTCGCTAATTTGACCGGCGCGGTGTGAACACCATAACCGTTTCTATTTTTGTACTGCAAAGGCGTGGTTGCATGGATGCGTGGTATCTCAGCTAAAAGAGGCCCAATCTCGTTCTCAGAGGTCGCGATCCTTTTGTACAGCGACGGAGATCATTAATCCATCCGCTGCACAAAAGTAACGGAGGCTCTGGGGACGAGATTGAAAGAGGCCATTTTGTATTTTATCAAGTAGTTTTCTGCGCATGGGCAGGTGGTATAACCTCTGACAAAAGTTCGACCTGGTTCGTCAGTTCCCAGTGTCAAGGGAGTGAAAATATTGTATGGTTTTGAGTGAACGAATTGTCCTGTCAAATTTTTCAGCCGATCAAATAATTTATGCAGGGTCTTGTGAACTGAGTGCAGCATCGGAGAACCTGCAGCTATTTTCTCGGCACAGACCAGAGGACTGGATCGGCTAGGAGGAATCATGGGCAGATTTTTGGTGATCTGTCGTCCGTTGCAATTCGAAGCAGTCAAGGTCACCACCCACTCAAGCTCCAAAATTGTATTTTGTAAATTTTGAGGCATTTGTTTGAAACCATTTCTCACTTACTACATACCACTGCGTACCACGGTACCTTTGCGGCGGACCATAGTTGTCGTCAACGCTGCAATTGTTTTTAGAAGATTGGGGTTTACATTTTCTTTTTCCTCCACAACGTGGTTTCGGGTTTTTAACTGGCGGCGTCGCATCTTCAGGGCGGAAAAACGTTCCGCGCAAGCTTCTGCGCATCCCTCGGTCGTAGGCTTAAGGTGGGCTTTTCTGTGTGTCACTGTTTGTTTGTGTCGTTCTGAGAGAATTCTGACTGAGACTGAATGAAATACACGAGGTGCGAGCCTCAGTTGATTAACAATTAATGAATGAGGCTGAGTATCTTATGAAAAATTATGGAGATCGAGGAGGGTACGGCAGAGGCGGATAACAACCTCCGAGATCTTCATAATTCTTCATATGATACGAAAGCCAAATTCAATAATTGTTTTATTATTCATTCAAAATAATTCCTAGTTTAAAAACATGGCTAAAACATGCTTACCTCCATCGATCCATCGATGTTAAGTTCATCTTCGATAGTGCACGTTTAGGTTTGTCCAGCCCCGCAAATATTCTTCAGACAGCAGGATGTCGCCCTTCGAGTTGTTTTCTTGCTGTTTTTGCCATGTTTTTAGCTATTTTTTTTTGCCTAGTTCTTACTTTTGAAATGAGTAAAATGTCCGCCATATTTCAAGCTCACAACCAAAACAACTCAACCTCGTCCCCAGCTCTTCTCGGCTAACGGTGCCTTAACCTCGTTAAACACAAAATTCTTCCAAATTTGGTCATCAGTAACTGGTTATGGTGAATTAAACGTGTGCTTTTAGGCAATCAGAATCGTACGATGAATCGGGAAAATATTTTGAATGAATAATAACAAATGTTAAATATATGATCTTCGATACGAGTAGTGCCACTTAATTAACTGGTGACCCAAGTGTACTCTGCGAGATAGGAAGTATGGGACGGGTTTTGTTTCCGCACTTAAATAGCAGAAGTTAGCGAATTTATTTTTGATAAATTAACGGTTAAAAGGCTTTAAAAAAAATAAAGTTTAAAGTTAAGTGTACTCAAACTTGCTGTTGTGTTTGTTTGTTTGATTCTTTTTACTCCTTTTTGTGGTTTGTCTTTGCAATTCGATTGTTAGGCACGAGAGATCTTGAGGGCGCGCGCTCTTGTGTTACACCCATATATGCATCTAGACCAGAGAAAGTTCGAAAATGACTTTTTCGTTGTTCGTCGGATCGATGGCACGATGACGTCATTTTACTACAACTACCAGAATCCTTCAGTTTGTTGTTTTCTTGTGCAAATTAGGGCTATTGTTGTTTAAACCTCAAAGGGATTGACAAATTTCAATAAGAAAGCAAAAACGAAATAAATTCTGGTAGTTGTAGTCAAATGTCGTCATCGTGAAAATAGCCAATTGTGGCTCAATTTCAGTTTTCTTTGGTTCTGACTCATCATCAAACATCATCATGCCCTAAAGCAAAAGAAAATTATTTAATTAAATTTGAACAAGGATAATATCATGAATTGAAGCACAATTACATAGCCTGTTTTCTGATCTCCCAGAAGACGTAATTAAACTCCAAGATAAGTTTAGAAAAAACATTTTTTAGTATTTAATCATTTAATACGTACTCAACGATTTTGAATTAAACAAAGTCTGGTCTAGCTATCCGCCACTAACCGGTGGCAGACCGTTTTTGAGGTGAAAGAAATTAAGACAAAACGATTCTTTTTTACAACGTGCTAAGAGGCAGTTGTTGGTCACTCAGTCATCGATTTCGTAAACAAAGTTGGCATATTCTCCACCAACGGGATCTTTGCACGGCTCATATTTCTTATGTTTCTTGTAATCATCTCCAGAGCAAAAGCACTGCTGAGACTCGCCATATCTCTTGTATTCTGCGCATGCTTCCTCTCCAGACCAACATTCAGCATAAAACTGTATTCCGAAACATTTATAACCCTGAAATAGAAGCAAATCAACTTAATGTACAAAATCAATTCAAAATGGCTTTATTTAAATCATAACCAGACTTATCACAAGACCGAGTTCTCTGGATCTGTTGCGTTCAATATTTTTTCCCCAGTCTCTGAGCGTGAATATTCTTACTCCTTGAGTTACTGTCACTGCCCTTATCTTAGACCTGTCGAGCTTAGTTTAACCTGCCTGGAGAACAAGCTTCTGCTTGCATAGCCCGTCCGCGGTAATTTCCTCACTACGGAAAGGTATTAAATTTTGATTAAGAGGAAGTATTAAACAAGCAAGTATACAGATTGTTACATTGAGTCTGTTGTATTTAAATCTTCCTAAGACTGCTAAATTTCAATATAGTAGTCCATTGACGCGAATGTGGTCTAATGTTTGTTTGACACAGACAAAAAAAGAGAGACTCTGTGAAGGACGTTGCGTAAATCACTTTCTGAAGCTTTTTAAAGATTTCACCCGGCCCTCCTCCGATCTTACTCCTACTGCGCAACAAAACGTTACCTCTTTACTGACTTCAGCGGCATTATATAGTTATTAGCGCTTAGCTGAGGATAAAAGGAGTCACTTATGAAGACAAAAAGTCAAGTGGAGCACTATTTAGCTGTGCCTATCCGATCGAGAAAGTGATCTGATTACCCTTTCCTTTGTCAGTTCCTTGCAGTTTGTGATGACAGAACGTCTTAGATCATTCCAATCTATATCGCTCCGTCTGAAGTTGGCAATTAACACTGGCATTGCTCTTTTTTCACTGCTGTCGTTGTAGCAGCCTAGTTTTCTCAATTTGGCTAAGAACAAAAGAAAAATTACAAAAATCAGTTTTCGACAAGTGAGACTAGTGCAACCAGAGGTGAATTCGTTGTACATTACCTCTTGTTAGATATTAATCAAACTGGTGTCTTAATGTTGCGGTTAAAACTATTGTTGGTTAGCCATTGTTTTGTACCATGTGTAACTAGTATTGTTCAGTAGCTTACCTTGCGATTGGTTTTATTGGAAAGGGCTATATTCCATAAAAGGGAGCTTGAGCGATCCGAGAAGACGTTCATTTGTGCACTCACCAGGAGAGGAGAAAGAGTCGCTTGGAACTAACTGAGTAACAGGCCTAATTAATCTACGATGATCAAGAGCCAGGAAGGCCATGAGTGTGTGTGGGTGTGTGGGGGGTGGGAGGAAGTGCCAGTCCCCACTCGGCTTGCGTTACCCCTTCACTTTTTATAAGATAACTCATTACGAACTCTTCTTGAAGTTTTATTCGTTATCCAGGCCGCAGTTGCTCAAAATGAGGCATTACTTTCCACCAGGTAAATCACCGTTCAGAATATCAGGGTTTGGAAAACCAACTGCATTATTTAATGGATATTAGAGACATTTAGCATCAGGTGTTTTATGGGGAACTGCAAACTGTAGTTTGCAGTTACGCTTTTGCAGTTTCACGTTGGCTGGTTTTCAAATTTAAGCAACGCGTTCATTGCCGTTTCCTATGAAAAACATGATGCTAAAGGTCTCTATTGATTTATAAAATTGATAGCGTTTAATACCAACCTTCTGTGAGGTAAAACGCGAATAATGCTACAGCAAGAACTAGGAGAGCTTTCACTTGAACTATAGGCATGCTTGAGATCACCTGGTAACTAGAGGAAAGATAAATATTTATTATATAGACACGAGTGTTTTACTGGAAAATATACCACTCGTAAAATTCGTAAAAACTACATCCGGGACCCGAGTGGTTTATTCTCCATAATCTCACACGTGAGCCTGCTGATCGATGACGTAATTTCGGTCATTTCCCTCTATTATTTTATCGATGTCTTTTTGTCTATACAATAAAAAGAACATTACACGTCGGCTTGAAGATATGAATTTTATTTTCTCGTGGCAAAAACAATATTTTACTCACTCGTTGCGCTCGTTCGTTAAATATTGTTTTGCCACTCGAAAATAAAATTCATATCTTCGCGCCACCGTGTAATATGCTCTATTTATTATATGGAGGAGAGTGTTTTACTGGGAACTAAACCACTCGTAGATTCCATACGCCACTTCATCCGGGACCGGAGTGGCGTATTTTCCGTATGTCACCTTTGTGAGTGTCGTATCGTTCAATGACGTCACGATTCCCGCCTTTTGCTTTTGTTGAATTGGTTTCTCCATATAATAAAAAGAACATTACACGTTGGCTCGAAGATATGAATTTTATGTTCTCGTGGCAAGAACAATATCTCACTCGTTCGCTTCGCTCACTCGTGAGATATTGTTCTTGCCACTCGAACATAAAATTCATATCTTCTCGCCACCGTGTAATATCCTCTATGTATTAAATTGTAGCAAATTGTTAAGGGTAGGTTCCGTATTTGCCCGTATCCATTGAATAGCATTCAGAGCATTGAGACCAGGGGCGTATCCAGCTTTTCGACTAGTCGTTGGCATGGCTGACTTTCATTTCCGCATATCCTGAAAATTACACGCATTGATTGCTAGTATGACTGACCTCACCAAAACTTTGAGCTCTTAAGCTTTTTAGCTCATCCCAACAACACATAATTTATTAAAAATTTGTAGGCCCGCACCCGGGCCTACAGGTCTATGGGCTGGCTACTCCCCTGGAAACAGACCTGAACTCATCTTTAGGGGTCGATCTATGTGCCTGCAGATGTGTCACAAATGAGTCTCAAGTAAATTCAATTTCTGATTTCGGAACCTTCATTCGAATGCGTTTAATTAATTAACAAAATAAACAATCGGAAGTCTCCTACCCATTATTAATATTAACTGTTTGAGATAACTGAAAATGATTCTGAATATGATGAAACGCTTCAAACGCTCGTGCAACTCGTTGTTATTGTTTACTTCTCGAACACTTACGATGCTAAAGAAATCTTAAGTTGCAGCTAGATCGACAAAATCACACCCTCTTTTATTGCTTTAATTGTTTTGTTAAGTTGCCTGACATTGTATCTTCAATATAAAGCGTGTATGGAACACATGACTTCTGAAACATTATTCATAAAGAAATTGCCGGTATACGAAACACCATATTACAAAACGGGTTGTCAATTTAAGAGTTCACTATTGAGGTTAAAATATATCTTCAAGTGTGGACAGGCGGGTTCTAGAACTGCATCTAGAAAATTGACCAGATTGACAACACGTGGTTTGCTATCGGTAAACGTAGCGCCTATTCATCATTTTAACTTTACCAAGTTTTTGGTTCTTTTATTGCTTTAATATAAGAAGAAATTTCCTCGTAATTACGGTATAAATAATCACTACTTCCACCCCACGGTTAAATGGTCGGCCCCTTAGATTTGAGGACAAGGACGACAACAAGGACGAGACTCGACTCAAATTTTTTTCTCGTTTTTTCAAAAAATAGACACCCGGAAAGCTTCATAGGCTTTTTTTCCATTTGAAATTGAAGGTAACACGATTATTTTTTATTGAAGACAGGAGGTTAAGCCCTCTCCCTTACGAAAAATTATAAAACTTCTAACATTTATTGGTTAATAGCTTGTTTGCGCTTCTACGATATGATCTCTAAAACCTCATACTTACGACGGCTATCGCGTCTTCCCGCCAAATGGTTCACACGCGCCCACCGCTTAGTATTGAGAAAATCTCGTGCTCGTAATCGTCCTCGTCTTAGAAACCAAAAGATTTCTAATACCAGAACCGACTGCTCCAAGGCCTGAAACCTCTTCAAGAGTTCTCTGAAGGAGAAATGTGACCATCTGCTCCCAATATTCCCACGTCAACGATTACACTAAGTGAAGTTTTTAATAACCAAACCGCGAAACTGTTTTCCATTGAGAACGAAATAAAAGCAATTAGTGAAATGAGGAAATTACTTTGCTGCTAAAATTATCTCCGATATAATTATGACATTTCAAGAGCTTTCACTGTGACGACGATGGCTAAGGTTTAGTTAGCGTTGCAAAACTAAATTAAATTTCTCACTACGCAAACAGTTTGTGGCTACATATTGTATCACTTTGTGGTAGATAATAATGCCCATTAGCAATATTCTTCTTAAGAAGGCCATAGTCACAAACTTTTAATTGAATCGTCCGTGTCACAGGCCAGACCACCATTTTACAATTTTAAAAAAAGGAGAGAGAAAAATGCGATTTATAACCAAGCAAATTTAGTCGAAAAGGAGAGAAGAGAATTTTAAAGACAATCTGTTAGACTGGTTAAATCAGTTGCATACTTAATAATTATGTGTTGAAGTGCGAAAGTTGTTAGATGTCACATTTTGAACAGTGCAATCATACAAAATTTAGCGCAGTGGAAGCCCGGGGGGGTACTTTAGGAATTTCTGGGTGGGGATGTGCCGCTGGGACCCTGGAACCCTTAACCTATAACAGAGCTAGTTCAGCTGAATTTTGCTACCCTATACTAGAGTAAACTCCCCAAATCCCCCTATCCTAGAGTAGCTGTTTCCCTTGTCTAGATAAAATCTTCAACCAACTGATCATTTTCCTGAAAAATGATACCCTATTCTAGACCCAAACACTCTGATTTATATACCCTATCCTAGAGTAAACTGCCTGAAAACCATACCCTTCACAGCGGCACATACCTATATAGCCCATATATGGCAGTGCCCCCCCCCCCCCCCCACCCCAGGAGTGGAGGATGTCAAAAAACGTTATGAAAACTGAACAGAAAACGGTCAGGCTGCGAAGACCAGTAAGATTCGGACCCGGTCTTTGGACTCATTGAAACGTTTTATTTCTTAATGCAGTTGGTATATTTTGAGCTTCCTTGAATTGTTTTCTATAATAAAATGTTTTATCTCGGCTTGTCCTTCTGCATAAGCTATACTACTGTAGTTCCAGGGGACCACGTAAATTGGATAAGAATACCGTTAACTGCCGCTTATAATTAAAGCCCTACACTTCACTTATCTTATAGGCCCTCCCAGTCATCAGCCCATCTACACTCTTTTTTTTTCTATAAGAATACATTTTATATGTTAGAATATCGAGGCTGGAATTTGCGAAATTTTAAGAATACTTTAAGAATACCAGGTTGAGATTTTGAAAAGGATATAATTTTGTGTGGTGAAAATCTGTTTTCAACTTATTCCTTTCTTTAAACGGCAAAACTGGCTAAAAAAACGAAAAAAAAAAAAAAAAAAAAACGGCACTGACTATAATTGATACTCCAATATATTCCAAAACGGAAATGTCATAAGCTATAATTTAAGAATAAAACAAGAATATTTCCAGCCTAAAATCGGCGGAAAATAGGAAAATTCACCCTGGGCCGGGAAAACATGCAATATTATATTCTTAAATAAAAAAGGTGTACTCCTCCACGGACAAATAATTCATCCGATAATAAAGGATACAATGTACCTCTAACTTGTATTTCAATGAATTCGATTTATTATGCTTCATTGAAAAACTGTAAAAACAAAACGCATTTTTTATCAGCAATGCTATAGCTTGTTCTGATGCGCTTTTTCCGCCGGATATATTAACCCCTCTATTTATCCAAAAACCCCTTACGAAGGTGTATAAGCGCAGGGCTTTAAGCGCGGACATTTTACGGTATAGACCAATATACTGTCTTCTGAACCAATCAAATTGCTGCCTCCAAGCTAAAGTTTCCTTTTCTTTATTGTAACTCACGGTTAAAATTAATAGAGTTTCTTAAGCAAGAAAGTATCATTATATACTCTTCTATAGAAATAAGTGAGATGCTAGATTATAAATTTTACCTAGCCTAGTTTTTGTTGTTGTTCATTTTATGACACGTCATTGCTCAACCTACTCTCATGAAACGAATCCATATAGAGTGTTTTCACATGACGTCACGGCGGCCATATTGGTGTCCCAAAACAATGAAACGGCGGCCATGTTAGTGTCTCAAACCAATCCTCTGGGAGTTCAACTCTTTTCTAATGCAAACGCTTTCTGATGTTCCAATAAATTTGCATAGATGCTGGCCACGTGAGTGAAAATACTCTATAGGATGTCTAGATGAGCTTGCAAGATTGGAAATTTTTTCTTGTGCATGCACTGGAGAAGTTTTTTTGGCGCTTTATGAAGAAAAGGTGGGTGGCGGTTAAATAAAGAGTCTTTCTAATCCACATTTTGGATTTTCCAACATCAATAGATATGATAATATAATATAAAGTACAAGTTTCCCAATATCAGTAATATCAGTATCAACATTTAACGAAATCCATAGGGTGATTTCATGCTTGGGGTCATGAGGCGAGATCCAGAGCCAAATCCCCTCTCTTTTGCCTTTGATTAGAACAATTCTGTTTGAAAAGGTTTGAAAAAATCCTGAGACTGTTATCAACGGGAACTGATATGAACAGAGGCAACTGAAGCAAATTTCTATAAACTAGGCGAAAAAAGAGCTAGATCTTTCCGCCTTAAACCGGTTTCTACTGTCTTTTGGCGAATAATAAAAAAAAGAAGCAACTGAACGACTGATCATTTTTCAACACCAGACATATTTTAACACACAGCCTACATAAACATAAACACAGATGCAGCACTTTAAACTTTAAACTGGATGTGTTTTGTTAAGTTGCCTGACATTGTATCTTCAATATATAGAGGATATTACACGGTGGCGAGAAGATATGAATTTTATGTTCGAGTGGCAAGAACAATATCTCACGAGTGAGCGAAGCGAACGAGTGAGATATTGTTCTTGCCACGAGAACATAAAATTCATATCTTCGAGCCGACGTGTAATGTTCTTTTTATTATATGGAGAAACCAATTCAACAAAAGCAAAAGGCGGGAATCGTGACGTCATTGAACGATACGACACTCACAAAGGTGACATACGGAAAATACGCCACTCGGGTCCCGGATGAAGTGGCGTATGGAATCTACGAGTGGTTTAGTTCCCAGTAAAACACTCTCCTCCGTATAATAAAAAGCGTGTATGGAACACATGACTTCTGAAACATTATTCATACCTAAATTGCCGGTATACGAAACACCATATTACAAAACGGGTTGTCAATTTAAGAGTTCACTATTGAGGTTAAAATATACCTTCAAGTGTGGACAGGCGGGTTCTAGAACTACATCTAGAAAATTAACCACATCGACAACACGTGGTTTTGCTATCGGTAAACGTAGCGCCTATTCATCATTTTAACCGACTTTACCAAGTTTTGGTTCGGCAATTGCGACTTTGCGTTTCCTGGGCTATACGGACAAAAATATCATTCTTCCTGAGTTTTCACATTCTTTTAACTGACATTCTTTGTAAAAGGTACTGATATCCTTGAGAAACCTTATTGTTAATGTCAGTAACTCCAGTTTGTTTTGAAGCGAACTTTTCTCTCTATTCTTTATGGGCCGAGCGAAACTACTTTAGACTGTTTTTCGCAAATTAAAATCAAGTAGAACACTCCATCTACCATCAAAATACAAAAACCCATTCGAAACATTAAGTGAAATTCTTTACTAAATTGTAGCTTGTAGTCAGTTTAAAAATCAGTGACCTGACTGTAGTTAGGGAATAAATTAAATAAATCGCAACATCATGGGACTGCTAAAACCTAGCTTGTCATGCCATCGATCGATTCACAGAAAAATAACTCAGTATAATAAGAAAGCGGTGAGTTGAATGAACGACTCATGAAACTAGAAAACAAATGCCTGCATCTTCGATCACAAACACGCTTTTCACCATTCAAAAAGTTATTTCAGAGATAACGACACAAGATCACCTAAAACTTGAATTTCTGAGACAGTCAATTTCAAAGCCACTCAAATTATCTACCCTAAATCTAGTTTTTCGTGGTTTTTCTCGACCGGATAAATTAGCAAGACATTTTTACTTGGCTTTATCAGTCCAATAGTTTGACTTACCTTGTATTCTAATAAATGAATTTTTCCTCCACGATCTACAAATCTATTGATTTATATTTCCTCACGATCTCCTTTGTTGGTTAGCTCGCTAATAAAACAAAAGCGTGAGTCAACTACGGTTTCTTTTGCTGAGTAAACAAAGCTGACATAACTGTTCCGGAGCTGACACGCGTAAGAAACTTTCCATGGATTCTACATTGTTAAGAGCAGGGACATGTAATGCCTGATCAGAACGCCAGCTTAAGGCTGGTTTTCACTAGCGACGGAGTCGGAGTCGTAAGAGCGCTTATGACCCAGTGAAAATCGAAAATCGGAGTCGTAAGCGGAGTCATAAGCGCGACGGAATCGGAGTCAGAGGAATCAGAACGTTTCCATTTTCTTCCGACTCCGCTTACGACTCCGTCGCTTACGTTCCGCTTATGATCTAGTGAAAACTAGATTGTCGGAGTAGGAAGCAGAAGCGGAAGGATAAGCCAATCAGAATGCACGTTCCTACACTTTGTGATTGGTTTGGTTCTTCTGCTTCTGCTTCCGACCCCGACAATCTGGTTTTCACTAGATCATAAGCGGAACGTAAGCGACGGAGTCGTAAGGGGACTCGGAACGCTGTTTTCACTAGATCATAAGCTCGACGCTTCTGATTACGACTCTGACTCTGACTCCGTCGCTAGTGAAAACCAACAAGACACGAAAAAACAAAAAAACAAAAAACAAACAAACAAAACAACAATAACAAAAAACAATAGTAATCGGTTTTCTTAAAAGAAGGAAATTTATTTGGGGGGGGGGGGGGGGGGAAGGGAGGGTAACAAGTGGTCTTAATTGTATCAGTTGTCGGTTCCTGATTGTGTTTGCTCACGGCATTTAATTTAGAGCCGTACAACTGATCCTTTTTGGTGAGCCTTCGTAAGGCAGTAGCTCTCAGCGGTTGATCTCGGAGTTCTGGCTCTGGGCATGCACGCAGTGCTTAAGACTTAAGTTTTAAATGTTACAGTAGTCAACTGTTCGTAAGGCTTTTTATAATGAGAGCCCTAGCTGCCTGGTTAGCTCAATTTGATAAGCGCCGGTCGGGAAGTCGCCGGTTCAAACCCCGGTCGGACCAACGCTCAGCGAAGTCTTAAAATAACTGAGGAGAATCTGCTGCCTTTGTTGTGACATCTACAAATGGTTAGACATTCTAGTCTTCTCGAATAAGGACGAAAAACCATAGACCCATTCTCACAGCTCTTTCACCGTACTGATTCTTGTGGTACGTAAAAGAAAAAGTAGCCTGTGAACAGGCTCTCTGTTTCGACCAAAGGCCTGTTCACAGGCTAAAGAAAAAGAACCCACACTGCTCCCAGTAGGGGGCCGCAGATCCCGGTGGTGGGGTACAACCTTTCATGGGCTGGGTGGGTAATGAAGGGGTTGATATCAGTTGGGAAGTTATCCTGTTTTATTCCCTATCACCATGTTGAGTCACCGTGGCGAAACAGCTGCCAACGGCTTCAACCCTACTCCGTTAGTTCTACCGGTGTCGTGTTTTTGTCTTGCAAAGTTTATTTCTACGTACCTTACACGATCATCTTTGCAGCAGGATTCAACGCGTTTACCTAATCTAGAATACTGATCCGTCTCGCGTTTGTTTGTAGTCATTCACAGAAATCTGATGAACTCATTTTACACAAGATTTTTAGCCTCACCCTGAAAGACAGAACTAAATTATTGAAAATTAAAAAACAAACAAACAAACAAACAAACAAAGAAACAAAGGCAAACGAAAAAATAAAAAAAACGGAAACAAAAACAAAAACCAAAGTTACGTTGCAGACCGTTGTCCGGGACGATCCGCTCGATCTGACAGGCCTGCATAAGTTCCGTCTTTATACTGCGATGATCTTCTTTGCATTCTAGTATAGAGTTTCCTTCTTATGTACTCGAGCTGACCCATGACTGCGAAACCGTTTGGGAAGGTTAAAACATCTCCATAGTTTTTAAGGACTTTTCAGGTCCTAGCTTTTATCGCAACAACGCGAAGGAAAAGTAAATCCCCGAGTCTCAGCTAAAGAATACGAAGAGGACTGGAAACTAGTTTACTCTGCGACGCATGAGCAGTAATAAAGACATGACTGATCAATATGGAGGGCAACAAAGATGATGCTTTAAAATGTCGTCGACTTGCAGAGAAATGTCTTAACGAAGGGAACAAGGAAAAGGCTTTAAAACTCCTTGAGAAATCTCTGCGACTGTATCCTACAAAAGAAGTCGAAGGTTGGTGAAAATCGTGTTGTGTTCATGAGTGAAAGCTGTTTAAAGTTAGCGCTCACTTTCTGAAACAGTTGTATGTCGTAACCGGCAAAAATTTTTCGTGTTAGTTTTTGTTCACTTTTCTACTTTGATGTTTGTTTTAAACTACATCGTCACGTCGGTAGGAGCTCTTAAGCCAAATATGACACATTTGCTCTGAATTCGTCGAACTTTTGTTTCAAGTCTAAAGTCACGAACAGATAGGCCTGACGACAGCTGAATATTACAGTGTATATACACGTTGTCAGTTTGAATATATCCTTGCTTAGATAAGCTTATATCACTTGTTGCTTATCCCTAGTAAATTTCCTAAAAATGTATTTGAATTATAACGAAAAGCTGTATTCACTGATTTTGAGGAAGGAGCAAAAAATTCCAGATTTTAATAATTAAACTATGATAATTAAGCATAACTGTTACAGCTAAAATGTAGTTATCACAGGAACCCCCTTCCCACAGTTTTATGTCAGTCGTATTGCCAGATGGGATAACCAGGAATCAGATAGATCAGATATATGTATTAATTAAGAAAAGATGCAGGAAATTGGCAAAAGACACTAGGTGTAGGAACCCAATGTTCACTACTAATGGTAACAGCAAGGTGAAAGTTGAGATGCACTGAACTGTAAACTTGGTTTATTACAAGAACAAGCAATTCACTGAAATCCAAATATATAAATTCACTAAATAAAACGAAATAGAAGTCGAATTTAGCAAAGGCTAAATGAAACGTGAACAATACTCGCAAGTTTTTTTGTGCCTTGTCTGCTAATAGTTGAATGAACAAGCATACATGTAAATAAAACTGAACTCACACAGAACCACGTGCTTTTCTGCAACTCAATATCTAACTTTTGAACACGAAACATGAAGTCAGTTGTGAACGTTTCAAGAGATTCACTGAAAATAATGTCCGCGTTTAAATGAAGAGTTTATGCCAGTCACTGCACTAGGGTATAGAGGTCTGCAGTCATTGGAAGTGACCATTATCTTGTATGCACAACAGTCAAGTTAAGACTGAGGAACCAACCAAAGGGAAAGAAAGGAATTACTGTACATGTACATGTAAAGTTGCCAAGCTGAAAAATAAAAACATCTTCAAGACATGTAGCATAATCCTGTGGAAGGGATACCAGGTGCTTGTGGATTAAGGGCTGGCAGAGGACTTTAAGGCGATGGAGAGTGTATGCACTGACAGTGCAGAAACAGTAAGTTTTAGGTAGATTTTGGAAGAGAACCTGTTGATCACTGGAGAAAACAAGTAACCTTGTAGGTCAAAGGGGAGAAATCAATAAAACGTTTCTGGTCACACAATCAGAAGGAGTCAAGAGGCAACTACATGAGATGTAAGGGCAAACTAAACAGAAAAGAACAGAGAAATTAAGATGAACTAAAAAGTAGATAAAAGGAAATGGATGGAGAACATTGCAGATGAGGCAGAAGAAGCTACAAAGACCCAACACATACATGTAGAATGTCAAGGTACGAGACCTAATTTATAGTGAGACATGGCATTACCTGGGCAGCAGAAGAAAAAAGAAGAGGAAGACCCAAGACTACCTGAAGGTGCACAGTTGAAAAAAAGAAGACAGGAAGTAGGATGGCAAATCTGGGACAAAGTGTGGCCCATGTTATGTCAGTTAGTTCGGAAGTTATGTGCTTTAGGAGTGCCAAAGGTCTTATCAAAAATATTAGAAGAAACATTCATATTCATTTCATTTTATTTATATGTGTACTCTGTTTTTTAGAGTTAATTGAAAGCTTATCAAAGAATGGCATGTCAGCTGGAGGTACTCACAAAAACAAGGAAAGTAAGGAGAATGTACGTCACAGATCAGCAAATGGCTCTGCAAATCGGGAAGCCGCCAGTGAGGAAAAAGACTATACACAAGAACAGCTTCAGGCTGTCAAAAAGTAAGTTGATGTTTCTCCTTCTCCACCCCATCACGGGGTGAAAATACCAATTAACCCTTTTAAGTCCCAATGGTGACAACAACATCCATACAACATCCCAACAACATCCATACCTTGTCAAGAGATTAGGTTATGAGAATTTATGAAATGATCACTAAAGAGAAAATGCTTTGATCTGTTATCAGTCTCTCTCAACTAATTCTTTAAAGAAATGTGTGAAGATCAGTATGGAGAATTTATATGTGGATATTGGGGCTTGAAGGGTTAACTCGTAGTTTGAGGGCCACAAGTTATTCACTCTTGGCACTTTTAAGAATTAGCATATAGAGTTGTGTGACACACATGGTTGTCATGCAGTGAAAATTGAACTGCTGCACAGTCAATGTAACTGATTTAACTGAATTACAGTCAAACCTCCATGTGTTGATTTTTAAATCCTATTTAAAAATTATCTACGTAGGGATGTCACTAAGATTTCAAGTTGCCGGGTAAATACATGTACTACAAAGTACGCAGGGAATCAGACAGCTAGTGATTTCTCTTGGTTATAATTCATTTCTCTTCTATTTTCCTATGAAAGTAGCCATGGGCCACATTTTAAAAAGTAGCCAGGGAAAACCTCAGTCCTCACCACTTAATGACAGCCCTGTCTATGGGTGCTTGTATTAATAATGTCATTCTCCTTGTACGTAGAAAATGTACGTGTACCTCATGCATTGCCACACATTAAAGGATGAAATACTATGTCATACATGTCCTTCACGTCATTCTCTCTTCTTCTTAGTATCAAGAAATGTAAAGATTATTATGAGATTTTGGGAGTGAGTAAAGATGCTTCAGAGGCTGATTTGAAAAAGCAATACAAAAAACTTGCACTACAGTTTCACCCAGATAAAAACCGTGCTCCTGGGGCAGCAGAAGCGTTCAAAGGTTGGTACAGTTACTTTTAGGCCCTGTTTACATTTTTACATGTGCCTCAATAGGACAATGCTCAATGATTTCATTTTACGATGACTACCAGAATCCTTCAGTCTGTTGTTTTCTTATACTGTGGGCTGTTGTTTTTTAAAACTCATTAATTTACGGATTGACAAAAGCAAAAACGAGATGAATTCTGGTAGTTGTACATGTAGTCAAAATAATATTAATGTTGTCATGATGAAAATGACCCATTAAGAATGACCATTGTCTAATGTGTTTTACAGTTTTCTTGTGAGATTACCCTAGCTAGCATAATTTGCTGATAATGTACTATTCGAATGAAATTAAATTTTGTTAAACTCTTAAGAATAAAGATAACCAAAAAAAGTTTAACACTGGGGCAAAATTTTGATGTTGCCATGACATCATTATCAAGTGACAAAGACAAAAGCTTAAAACTGACCTAATATATATGGTTTAAAGTGACAAAATAAACTAGAGAACAAAAGTAACATGTTTGCATGTGTAAATGAAAATTTGTTAAACAAACAGTTTTGCTTGGATGAAATCTGATTGTGTGTTTAAGCTTGGTTTCTCCTCCTTAATAAAAAGCATTTCGTAAATCAGACAGTCTAATATTATTTTCCTTTGCACTTCTTGAGTCCTTATCTTTACTGTTAAATGTACTATTCATAGAGTTTAATGTTCTGTTCTCCCTTACAGCAATCGGCAATGCATTTGCAGTATTGTCTGACACAGATAAAAGGAGGAGATATGATCAGTTTGGTGATGAGAATCCTCAGCCACAAGTGTACAGGGACCGTTATGATTATGCAAGAGGTTTTGAAGGTTAGTGATCTCTCTGGGTACAGGGCTGTCAAAACGTTTCTCAGTACCAGGCTGATAATGAATTTTTTAGGTAGCTTTGTAACTCGCACCAAAGGCACAAGTTCTTGTGGGCCGAGGTACCTAGCAACAGTTTGAAACTTAGAGTCTTGGAAATGGCCTTTCCAGAGGTTTTCAAGAAGTACACTGTATTTTCCACTGTGGACGCCATTTTGTTTCCAATATTCAGAATACAGGCAAGACTGGGAACAATGCCGTTGAAATGTCCCAGGCGTTCCACTAGGGAAATAGCTTGGTTCAAACGTTTCATAGATCTAAACCTGTTTAAATAATTATGCTTTCAATGTTATTTAAAACTGGGAAATGGTTACTTTGCAATATTTTATTCCATGGTGCTTTTGAATTGTTTTGTTAGCAGTATGGTAGAAAGAGATGAAAGTAGCTGGCTAAGGATGGCTAACTTACCAGCTGTTTTGGCCAGCTACTGGCCGTTATTGGCAGCCCTGTGGGTACTAGAGGTTTTTAGTTATTTATGGGAGTCAGCTGACATACGTTCAGCTGAAGACGGAAATAACTATTAAAAGACAGAAACTAGGCATGAAAAGTCTCTGGCATCCAGGTTAAAGATAAAAGTGTAGTGCGGTGCCTGTCATGTTGCATATTGATGTACTTATGTTCATGTTGAAAATAATACTCAACTTATGCAGCATAATGAAATAAATACATGTAGACTGTATAATAAATGGACTGTAAAAGTTTCTGTTACAAATTCTATACATGTAGTTGTTACAGTGTGTAAAAATGTACATTGTAAGGGTATCACGAAATTAATAAAATCTCAGTATAAAATTATTAAGTTTGCTCCACTGTTGTCTAAAGAAGCAAAAGGGTGAGAAAAAAATATAAGAAAATACAAGACAGTTTCTTATAACTATAGTAGTAAACGTACAATGTGCACATACATGAACATTGACAATAAATTATAAATGCCACTGTAACCTTACAGGATTTTTGTGACCTTGATAACCTCTGTCTCTTTTATGTATGTAGCTGATATTACTCCTGAAGAGTTATTTAATATGTTCTTTGGTGGATTTGGTGGTGCAACTATGTCAGGAGGTAAGAAGGCCTTTTTTTCACCAAGTGTATACTCTATACTCTATACTTGTATTGTGGCTTTCACGGCTTTCTTTGTATAGTTAATAAATTTTAAATTTTTGTCATCTTTGTAGGACGTATGTATTACCACAGGAGACAACAAGGAAGGCGACATGCACATCAGCAGCACCATGAAGAGGAAGACAATGAACCAGTGAGTTAACGTTACCCTACCATTATCCACATACAAATTTTCCAGACTAATCTCCATACATTTCCTTTAACAATTAGTTGAGAGAAGTTGATATAAGATTAAAGCATTTTCCCCTAGTTCAGCTTTATTTTTATTAACAAATTTTTATGTCCTTGTCTCCTGATTACTTTAAATGTACATCGTATGTTGTAGTGAATTGTTGATCTCCGGTAATTTTTCTTTTTCTGTTGTTTAGCAAACATTACCATACCCACAAACAAAAGAAAAATAAAAGGTACCTGAGATAAAAATTAACTGCAACATGTACAGTACACTGTTCATTTTGATAAACATTATTGTTATAGTGATTTTGTTACCTCTGCATCCTGTGTCCCTGAAGCATAAAAATCCCCAAGGATGCAAACTAATTCATGGAATGCATACCGTAGGATGCAAAGATGGATCGAGCGATCTGACCGGTGTATTAGTTGAAATATCCAATTCGTGTAATTTCTTTGGCAGTTTATTATGGCTGTCATTTAATGATGCATTCTTTTAGCCTGTGTTGCACTTTATAAAGGAAGGACTATATTTTAATTTCACTATACTGTAATACAGAGTTTTGGAGTCTGTCTTCAGATTAACTGTCTGGTTACAATGTGCATAAAAGCCCAATCATTTTCAATTTGGGACTCATTTTTTTAACTCGTATTTTTTTTGTAACTTTGACTCATTGGTTTTGGACTGGGACTCATGATTTTTCACAAGATGAGTCCCACGTCTCACCATAACTATTTGTAACAAAATCACTGTTGTTGGGAGAAAAATTGATGCTGTTCACTTTTGGCACTGTATATGACTGTGTTCAGAGTACATGACATTGTGTATGTGTAACTTCTATTAGTATTCTGTCTGGTGAACCTGCACATCCAGGGACTACATGTATTGGTATATTTTCCTACATGTACAAGTCATGTGTTTGTTAATTAATTATGCTATGAACATTCAGTGCCTCTCATTTACGTGTACAGATAGTAAAATGTGGTACATGTATAAGTAAACTTCATAATACCTGGCCACTTATTTGCATCTCATTGAATGTCCCTATTTTGAAAGGAAAAAAAAAAAGGATCATGAAACGAATCATTCAAATCAAACGTACAAATTTTACGTGGTTAAGAATCCCAACTGGCTATTTGCAAGTGTAGCTGGGTATTTCAACTCCAGACTATCGAGAACAAATCCAGCTACATGTACCTGTTAGGGCGGAACTTGAACTCGGGACTTCCATTTTGCTAAGTCCAGAGCTCTAAATGCTTAACCACGGTCGCTCTTTATTTTGAACGTTCCGACAAGTGCCTAGCCTCCCGTGCAGGCGCTTTTAGGGGAGCTCGTTAAAAATGCCTGCGTGGGAGGCTAACAAGTGCCTGAAGTTGCTCCAAAATTTTTTATTTTTTGCCAGTGAATAATACGTTCAAATGATTGTTCTCGTTACATTATTTTTCAGCCTCTGGTGCAGACATTGTTCCAGTTTTTGCCAATCATATTGTTAGTGTTATTATCAGTGATGAGTAGCTTCTTATTACAAGATCCACCCTATTCCTTATCAAGGACAGGGTAAGTAATACAAGCACAATAGAGAGATTTAGATTCAAGGACGAGGAGGACTAGGAGTACGAGATTTTCTCAATACTAAGTAGTGCTCGCGCGTGGACCAGCGTCATTTTGGCGGGAAAACGTGATAGCCGTCGTCATTCTGCTACTACGAGTTTTGGCAAGAATGTTGTAGTGGCGGGAACAAGTTATCAAATGTAAGAAGTTTTATCATTTTCCTATCGGAAGAGGGCTGAATCTCCTTCAGTATAAATAACCGTACTAACTTTTTTACAGAAAAAAAAGTTAAATGAAGCTTTCCGGGGATTAACTCCTGTATATCACTAATTGACAAAAGGGCAGGGATAGGGTTACTGGTCCGATCCAGGCTACCCTACTGCACTCGATAATTAAATTATGCGCTGTGCAGGAGGTGCCTTCCTCGTTGCCTACAGAAAGTGTACGTTAATGTTGGCTGAACTTATTTTTGAATTCATAAATTCCACTTGACATTTATTTAGAGCAACGGCCTACCATTTTGGTAGGTATATGTACATAAGCCCCGTCACACAGATCCGGATAAAATTTAAAACGCGCCGTCTCTCTCCGATTTGGCTTACCGTCTACTCTAATCCGGAGCTAGGACGGTCTCAGGCCACGTTCGTATGAAGAAAACATTACTTAGCCCGGGCAGAACTGGGTCACTGCTAGCCTCGAATGCTGACGTTCTTATGCGGCTTCGTCACTCGTTCGAGGGGCAAAACATGCATTTTTAAAATGGCGAGTAATGATAACCTATACAAACAAAGTAAACGTCTGTTAAGCTCTTTCATTTAATTAAAAAGTAGATTCAGCTCGGCATCACTTTGGACAACAATCTAAAAAGTACCAAACATAACTGCGGAAGGAACTTACATTGTACACAGAAAGTCAAAATTGAGTCTGAAGTAAAAAATCAGAAATCCAGAGTTCAAACTTGGTAAGTTTGAAGTCTAAAGTGTGGAGTCTGAAGTCTGAAGTCTGAAGTTCCTCCTCGGCTTTCATATACCCCTCCCCCCAACGCGAAACACCCTTCCTACCTGCTTTCAAACTGCCTTATTCACGCTCAACAAGTCAGGTCTTTTTATTTTTTTCAGTTCTTATTATATTCAGAGAGAAACGGCGCGACGGAGAATAAGCTACTACGTACAGGTAGGAACTAGGGACGTTTTACTTACTGGTTGCCCTTACCTAGTAATCTTTTTCTTCTAACGTTCAGTTTTTGTCTTACTTTAATCCGAGTCCTTTAACCGGTTCAGTTCAAAAAGTGACCAAGGTCAGGACTCAACAAAAAATTCATTTAGTTTTGTAGAGTGATGAAAAACACCGTGTGAAACGGTAAACCTGCTAAATACTACCACCCGTACATTCTAAGATGCATATAGCAAATACGAAAAGTTCTTGACAAGTGACCTCAAAAGTGGCCAACGCAACTTTTAAACGGGAAATTTTATAGCCACTCTTCTGAATGGTACGTTTCTAGGAAACTGCCCACCTACTCCTCCATGGCTATGTCAGTCCCACAGTAAATAATTCCACGAAAGAAGTTGCCACTCCTGAGATAAAGTTATTCTCTAGGAAAAAGTCCTAATGTTGCCACAACTTGGCTGCTCGTTAATTATTCTTTCATTTGATTTTATTACAGGAAGGATTTGAGGAAAAATACATGGATAAAATAAAGAGTCTGGAAAGAAGAATAGAAGAAGATTACATCAGCAGACTTCAGTCACAGTGTTTTAGAGAAAGACAATATAGTAAGTACAATAAAATAGTTTAGGTAGTGATGTCTTGTCGTTTACTCAGGTAGGTGAAGTCTATTTCCCTTTCGTAAACTTTAACCCTTTAAGCCCCAATATCCACATACAAATTCTCCAAACTGATCTCCATACATCTACTTTATGAATTAGTTGAGAGAACTTGATAAAAGATCATGGAATTTTCTCTATAGTGATCATTTTCTTAATTCTCTTAACTTTATCTCTTGACAGTGTATGAAAATTGTTAGGAGAAAATTGATGTTGGTCACTATAGGGACTTAAAGGGTTAACGTTCGATGCTACGATTGGTAACCAAGCCTTTAGTCACGATAGATGTAGTGTATTCCTAGGATTAAATTACAATGAGGCAAATAGTACGTTTTTGAATAGTCCTAGAAAGAACAACGTTGAATCCCAAGTTGAATTTACATTAAAAGTTATGAAAAGGGCTAGGGTCTCTTGTTATTGATGTAACAGTTAACAAAGACAGTTTGCTCGGTGTGGTAGTGTGAGAGAGAGAGATTAGGATACGAATGGTCCGGGTTCGAGGTCCAGGTTCTACCCTGGGTTGGGATTTTTTTTCTTTTTAAAAGAAACATTCTCAAAAACAGGTCAAAAATTTTCTACGTGTCTTAGAGACGGAAGCGACCTTTTACGAAAGGGACAACTGTGTAGGTGACACTAGTCACTAGTCCAACGGGGACGTGCTAACTGTCGATCAGTTTTGTATGAGAATACTTTTTCGTTGCTTCTGCTTCTATTAAACTCCTCGAGCAAACACCGAAAATAAGGGCCGTCGCCAAAATTTCAAGTTGCCGTCTATATGGAATTAATTTATTAGCAGGCGGGGAAGTAGACAGCTTAGACGTCCTTTTGGATGGATATGCTTGTAGTAGCAGGGAAATTCTCGGGGGAACTGATCCCCGTCCCCGGGCCCTTGTTGATAGCGCTGAAGTGAAATAGCAGTCAATGTATGGTAATTACACCGTACGCGTACCATAAATCCGTCAATCCTCTATTAAGACCCCCCGGGGGGCTTATTTATTTTAATCCCATTTGAAGGGGGGGGGGGGGGGGTTAACAGGGACGGGGGCTTACCCTGTATTTGAGAGGAGGGTTTATTTAATTCGGAACAGACGATGGTATCAGTTCTCCTTAAGTGGAAAAGCTCAAGTACAAGAAGAGTGGAGGTCTTGCAGCCGCGGATCAGAATCAAATCCGAACTTCCAGTTGGTAAATCAATAAATCATCCCGTATCAGTCCACACGAAGTTTTACAGTCGTGATTGATTAATACAGTGTATCATTTATAAGTGAAGAATAATTATGGGAGGGGAGGGGAGGGGGCTTAATAGAGAGAGGGTGGTTAATAGAGGATTTGCGGTAGTTTTTAGTCTGCGTGACAAGCGTTCGATTTCGACAGGAAGTCCTTCGCGTTCTTGTGCGTGCGATTTCTGTCTTTCCCCTTCTGTCTCGAAATATGCCTTTTACACAGGCTAGCCCCCTTTGCACTGGCTAGCTGTTTTACACGCTCTAAGACACCGCTTGCCTTCGTAAGAATGTGACAAGAACCCCTTTCTTTAAAGCATTCGAAACGAACATTTCATAAATAAAGCTCATTTTTAAGTATCGTTATGTAAACTAATGCTAAATTTCAGAAGATAACGAATGCGTTACGACTGATTACGATCGAACAAGCGCTTTCCCTTTCGAATGTAAAAATGTCTTGCCTAGTTTTGTAAACGGTATCCAAGAAGAATTAAGGTATATAGTACTTCCTGTGGCTCTTAAAGGGACAGTGTCACGATTATGCGCACGCGCGAGTGTCATCTGTTTTTTCTTCAAAAGACAATAGAACTGTCAAATTGACTCGACAAGATTTCCTTCCGGACCGCACCGCCGACAGAGATTTGTTGTTTATATTCTCAAGTAATATTTTAGACTTTCGAAGAAGTCTTTCGTCTTATATAAAAATTTGGCTCGCGGTTCGAAGACTCATCGCGATTTTATCGCTAGCTGGGCCGCCTCGTGACCCGAAATTCTCGTTCCGCTCGCTTTAAAAACATATTTTCTAATTTGAAACTCGTGTCAGAGGTCAATCGCTCGAAGTCCAGTAATATCTGCCTGATTTGCTCGCGTTCTAGCCTCAAACGTTTGAGAGACATAAATAAAAATGCAATCTCAACGCTATAAATCATCACAAAGGTTAGTCAAGAATGATATTATGATTCATGTCTCTAGTTTTTCAAAACGTGTAGCGCCTGTTTGTTCGATTTTGTCGGCCGTAGCGAGATTCATTTAAAAGTTTACTAACGCGTCGTTGCAAAACATTCTGCTTCACGAAGCTCCCCTCCACAAGATCTCCTCAGTCACATCAATGTCTCAATGGTTTCTTTCTTACAGTCTTTATTGTTGCTGTTTCATTTCTGCGTATTCCTTTCACAATTATCTGAGCTTGTATGGAAGCTAGCAGAAGAAATAAGACTTCAATCGGCATCAACGTGCTTCCAATCTTTTGGTCCTCCGGCCAACGGCAATAAAAGTAACGCCAAAAAATCCAGATTTTGCCCAAATAGAAACTTAACAGGAACAATATATCATTGATCTGTAATCCTGAGAAGTTTTAGTGTCGTATTGAACCCGGCCAATCGCGATGCAAACGGATTTTTCAAGATTCTCTTACTCTCCTCACATCTTTTGATTTCGCGACATCCTGTCCAAAAATCAAAGTTTGGTGCATGCGCAGTAACGGGATACCGTTCCTTTAATATCAAAACAGAAAAGAACACGCTTTTTTTCCTTCACTTGAATAATTATATAACATTTAAAGTCAAACGTATTTTGCAAACGCATTTTTACTTAAATTGTGGCTTGATCCTAGTTGACAAGTCTTATCTCCGCTAAAGAAATAATGTTTATCTCTTTAGTGAAATTGCCGTTTATTGTCGTGCGTGGACCCGCTTTAATGGATCTGACAAACTTCCAAGTAGCGTTTAGGTATCACGACAGGCGTGATCATGAGTTTGAGAGGCCGCCAGTTTGATATGACGGACAAAGTCTTGACCTCCTTAGTACTTCGTACGCGTCACGCATTCTTTCCATGCGCGTGACAAAGACCTACACTGTAAGAATGTTAGTAAGCTTACGCAACAGGACAGCAGGAAGAAGAGGAAGGTAAAACGCTTGTGTGTGACAAACGTGACAGGGCTATTTCTTGCGTGTTTTGTCGTAATTCTCACTTAACATTAATATTTTCTGGTCTTTTACAAAAAGATCTTTTTAAAGGAAGGTGAAGTTTGGCGGAAAGTGTTATTGTCACGCTTGTCACACAAGGTTTGCCATCTTTTTTCTTCTCCCGTCCTGTTGCGTAAGTTCACTAATGTCAGCGTGGAAGGCTCTAGCTAAGTTAGGCGAATTTCAAACCGCCATGAGGTTCGTAATGTTCACCTCTTAAGCAACGATAAACTACAGGCGTATCTGGCAAGTTATAGCGACGTCCTTTTACCGTGAAAAGTAGCAGTACCTCGCGTGCTGTATACAGTTCTCGAGTCTCGAATTGTTCGATTTCCCGGAAATATCGTGTCTTAAAAATTCAAGCAGGTGTTGCAATGTTAAAGTTTTTTTTTTATTTTTCGTTTTTATTATTATTCTATATCTTTCCTAATTGAACCAATTAATCACTCAGCTTTGCTACAATTATCGTTATTTTTATTTACATCCCTAGTATGTTTTCATTAAAATTTTCTAATAAGTTACATTTTTCGTTTATTTTATAATTCACACCTGTATTGGTTTTTCTTTTGTTTGACTTTTATCGGTAAAAATAATTTCTTGGCGACATGCACTCATTAATTTAATCGTCATTTATCTTACCGATGTATTAACGGAAGAAAACATTTTAATCTGCAAAACCTATAATTTCCATCCCGACTGTATATTGGATCCTTTTTTCCTTGTCGGATTTTTTTTTCGTTAAATGTTCAGCGAACAAACACAAACTGACGGAAATACATTTCCTTGTTTTTTTTTTGTCAAAACTCACGTTATCTTTAAAGTAAGTTTCTCAGCACGCCATTTCAGTTGAAAGCTTCAAACTTCCTGAAGTCGCAAATTGATGCATACCTGCCTTTATTTTTCTTTTCATCCTCTCGATTTTTCACAAAATGACGCATTTTCCTTTTCCTTTCTTGGTTGCCTTTGTAGTAACAGCGCTCACTGCCTCATTCAGTACATCAACATAGCCTCGCTGTTTTAATGCGGAACACTCGATGTACTTCAATGCACCTATTTTTCGTGCCATTTTCTTGGCTTCCTTCTGCGTAACCACCTCCGCTGGGTGCTGGCCGCCTCCACCTTTCCCGCGCTTTTTCTGCTCGCCAGGGAGATCCAGCTTTGTACCTATAAGAACTATGGGAGCTTTTGGTGCGAATTGTCTGACCTCTTTGCACCATTTCTTTTCGACGTTTTTAAACGACTCCACATCAACGAGAGAAAAACATACACAGAACACATCGGTTTCATGATAATTTCCCTGCCTTGCTGCAGCTTTCTCCTCTTGTGATTCAGTGTCCCACAATTCCAGTTGATAGATTTTCCCGTTGATGTCGATGTTAGCGATGTAAGCGCTTGTGAAGGATTCCACTTGCTTCCGCGACAGATTGTTAGAGCTGTAACACAACTGTAATAACAAACATGTCTTCCCTGTGCCGTTATCTCCGAGAAAAACGCACTTTACTTTCCTCTCGATGTCTGTATCCTTATCAGTAACAACTGCAACTCCGTCGGCCATGTTTCTTGTCACAAGAAGAACAGGAAAGTGCAACGTTTCGCCGAAGAGATGCCGGATGTCGTATTTCTTCAGCGAATATTGTTTTCTGTTGTTATTTTTTGTCGTTCCCCTCTTTGGTGTGACTCCGTTTGACTGTTGCGAAAATTTCTTTTCCAAGCGATAGTCAGACGACAACTAAAAAAATTGCTAACTCCTCTTGCCAAGGAACGATAAAAATATCTGGTTAAAATTCTTAAAGACCGCAGCTCTGTCGAGACGAATTCCGGATATTTTGCCAGCGATCCTTGTGGTTTTTTCCCTTGCTTTTATCGCCACTGCTTGACACTAAAAGATATCAGTTTTCCTCGCTTGATATTTACCCAAGGAGTCGAAAAAAGCGATGTCTCAAGCGTTCGCTGGTGTTTTGCTCGCAGAAACAGCGGATAAAGATTACTGCTCGTGAGACGAAACCTGATATTTTAGGTTAATAATTCTTGAAGCCGTCGGCGAACGTGAAATCGAGATTGTCACGCACTAGTGTCGCCTTTTCTTGCCAAAAATCAACAGCATGAAGTTTCTTTGGGGTTTTCCATCTGCAGCGTCGCTTTTTTAACGTGTTGAGTTCAGGCTCTCATGGAGTTGGGCAGGGTGTAATCAAGAATATAAGATGAAACCGCTTCATAGTCTGCACAGAGACCGCGGTGGCTGACATCGAGGATTATTTATAAACAATGTTTTGAAATATTGTGACGTTGTAGAGAGATTAGCATTTATAGTTATCCAGTCGGCGATTAGATCATGTGAAAAATTTGCCTCAAACAAATACTTCGTGCGTTCATCTCTTTTCGGCTTTCGATCCATACGACATGTCTTTC
The DNA here is from genome assembly GCF_958299795.1 of Porites lutea. Taxonomy (NCBI): domain Eukaryota; kingdom Metazoa; phylum Cnidaria; class Anthozoa; order Scleractinia; family Poritidae; genus Porites; species Porites lutea. The sequence goes on from NC_133208.1 coordinate 28,703,441, forward strand.
GATTTCGTTCATATTAATTTTTTCTCTCTTTTTTTTTCATTTTCCCTTATCAAACCAGAATGAAATATATTTTTAAAACCTTTGCGTTTTGAATTATTAATGGTCGCGATTGTGTCTGTAATTTGAAATAATTTTTCCACTTCATAAAAACCTTGAGGACTCATTTCCATATTTTTATTTTTTTCTTTGCAGTTGAATAAAATTAATAATCAGTCCCTGCCTGGCTGAATATTTTTGCGAAATGACACGATGCGTTGATTCTGGGTTGATTATACTTTTGCATACTGGGTTTCGATTCAACACCAGTTTATTTACTTGCGAATCTGTGAATATCATGTTGTTTCATTGTTTTTCTGTGATTTTGATTTAAGGCATAAAATTGTGCTCTAATATACCGTATTCTCATGTTTCAATCCGGCTCCAAAGATAAATATTAGCCCTGTGTTTACTGCTGTTATTATATTTAATCGTCAGTTTTTTGGGCCTTTAAGTCTAAACTAAGCTTTTTTCTCTCCCTTACCAAAGAATGTCTCTGTTGGTTGAATTGCTAGAGCTTGTTTGCGAGGCAAGGCGCGTTTTGCTCTCAACAACTTAAGCTGTTCAAGCATTATGATATTTTTTCGCTTCAAAGCAATATTTTAAAAGCTGTGAAAATTTGCATATAAACTTGATTCTTGTGGATAGATCTGTCGCTTAACTTTTTCGACTTTATGTGTAAATTATTTTTCGATTAAGTGGTGGTCGAGACGGTACATTTATCACGTTAATCCGCATTTAGGATACACCTTAAACAAATGTAAAATATAGATTTATCTTGTTTGATATTTGATGGTATGCTTTGAATTGTGTTCAATATCTTGGACCTTAAGTCCCTTAGTGATGGTTTTTAAATAATTATACGGTTGATTTAGATGCGAAAATAAAGATAGGTATTGAAAATATGACTATATATATACTTAGATGCGTCCAATTCTTCGAAAAATTGCTGATTTGACACTTGAATCGTTTCTCGTTCTTCTACTGAAATTTTAATCCAGCTTTGACTCAAGTTTCTGTTTTTGCGTTCTCGGCATTCTTTCGGTGTTTTTTTTAAAACCTCAGAAATCGTTAAATCAACAGAAAAAAACAAGGATCCTTAATACAGGGAACCGAGCGAGAAAATAAGCTACCGGCCCGAAAAATTGACCAATCACAACACACGCACCTACTGAGAGATCATTAGAAGAGATTTTATTGAAAATAAGAAGACAAATTCTGAAAATTTGTTTTGAAAAATTGCACATGGTGTGTTGTTGGTACACTCGTTCCCAGGTCTCCGTGCGTGAAAGTTGTCCCTGTTGAAAACTCTTTTACCCGTTTTAGTGGCTGTTTTTCGTTTTTGTTTTCACTTTTCCTAATTACGTTGTTTATATGTTTGTTTAAGGAGAGGAAGTCCGAGCTCGGGCGCGGTTTTGGCGCGATCAACAATTAATGGATCGAGCAAATGCAATGGAAATGAGATCCTGTGACGCTCTGGAGAGAATAGCAGTAGCTGGATGATAATACAGTGTAATTACCTTTACCAAAGTCCATAATTAACAATGTTTGACCTCTAGACTAGTTTTTATAGTGTACGTATATTCAGTGTCAGGTCTCCTTCGCCTGGACGCCCTAACAAGGCTAGTGTTTACAATGCCTATGGAAGACCCGATGTTCTCTCTAATGTAACAGAACAATGCAGTCGAACCTGAGTTTCCTCTCTACTAACGGCCACCTTTACAATGGCCCTTGACTATCGACTGTCCACTCAGTGAATGGGTTGGGCGGGTGTCAATTTAATCAACACTAACTAGCGCCGAAACTACACTTAACGAGTGTTCTTGTGTTTAGTTAACGGCTGTTTGATTAACGCTGCAGTCAAATCCCAGTCAGAAAGTTTGGCGTTGGGCGTGTAGTTTCTTTTGTTAATTTGTTTTCAAAATTTAATTGTAAATTGTAAGCTGAAGGCGTAAAAGTAGTTGAAAAAAAAAAAATACAATTGTCCTTTCTACATTTGAGTCCAAATAGCAAGAAATTTGAAGTATTCTGAAACGTAGTTAAGACTCCAACAACACAGTAGTGAAGAAGTTGTTAACATGCTTTAAATAATTCCAGCGGGAAGGGGAAAGATTTTAGGCTAACCACATAGATAAATGAAAAGTTGCAGGACAACATTTGGAGGAGTACACCACTTTAATTACAGTCACGGTACATTATTGTTCTCCGTTCAAGTCACGCTTTCCTTTCTGTGGTAGCAATCCGGTGTCACATTGATATGGGCATCCCCGCGTTTTAGGCATCCCCATTCCCAAAACCCTAGTGATATGGACATCCTCTTCTCATATTACCTTAGCGATTTGGGTTAGGGTTAGGGTTACAGGGGATGCCCATATCACTAGGGTTTTGGGAATGGGGATGACTAAAACCCGGGGATGCCCATATCAATGTGACTACGGCACTTTAAAAACCAGAAGGAAACTGCGTCGAGTGATATGGGCATCCCCGCGTTTTGGGCATCCCCATTCCCCAAATCCTAGTGATATGGACATCACCTTCTCATATTACCTTAGCGATTTGGGTTAGGGTTAGGGTTACAGGGGACGCTCATATCACTAGGGTTTTGGGAATGGGGATGCCCAAAACGCGGGGATGCCCATATCACTTTGACATCGGCACTTTAAAAACCAGAAGGAAACTGGGTCGAGTTAACTTTCGCAAAGACTTCTGGAACGGTTACTTGGGACAGAGAAAAATATTTACCAATAGAGAACTTAAGCAAAGGCGTTTTTGAGCGCCCTACGTCAACCGGAAGTGGACTTTTTACATTCCCGAGCAGTAGTCTTGCCCACATTTTCAGTTAAATCGTCTCTACAAGTATAAAGAAACTAAGTAATTCAAATTTTATAGCGTCAAGGCACAGTCCTCACTTCCGGTTGACGTGCAAAACGCCTGCTAAAGCTCCCTAATAACTGCCCCGTGCGTCCTCAGTAGCAATCCCAGAAACAATTGCGGGACAATTTCGGCACCAGTTTCCTTCACGTTTCTAAATTGGCGAAAGCGTGACAGCACATATAACGCAAGGTTGACTTTTACCAGAATGTGGTGAAACTATTTATACTATCCATAGTATTTTCTAAGTTATTATTAATACTGATTCTCACTCTGTCACGTTTCTGTTATACCAACAGTCACATTCTTTGTCCTCTTGTCAATTAACTCCACAGTTTTGTTAAAATTAAATCACTGTAATCACTGTGTGTCTGCTTTAATTGAGCGTTATACTGACGTTAGTTCAGTGTCAGTTTCTTGTTTAAAACACTCTTTTTGAAAGCATTAAGCCAGTCGCAGCAGACCTCTTGCTATATTCCCCATTCCAGTATCCTGCGGGGGGCAGCAAAGATGACGGTTACAGCAATACAAACATAAACAAGCTTTCGCCCGCCCAAAGTACGCCTGCGCTCTTGTTTCACCCGCCGACATAATCGATATTTTCTCGTCAGGTGAAAAAAGAGTAGAAAAAAGCGTCTGCTCCCGACAGGTTACCATTCCAGAAACCATAAAGGAAATGGATACAAGCTTTCGGCGCAACGATTTCTGGAATCTCTGATTTGAGGACAAGCGTTACTTATGATTGCTAGAATACCGTCGACTATTCGTAACTACCGCTTGTCCACAAAAAAAAAATCCCAGCAATCACTTGTACCCTTTCTTCCTAGAGTTTCTGAAGAAGGGCATTGGTTCTACAAAAAATGAATTTTTTTGGTCTGAAATTGGGCAAAGTTTTCAGAAAGCTTGCCACACTGATATCACCTCCATTTTCCAAGAGTCATCATCCTGGGCAGCCAACGGTCCTTAAGAAACTTATACCACCAAGCCTCGTTTGTGAGCGATATTCTTCTCATTGACACTTTCTGTGCATGAGTATTCTTTTCAACCTTTTTATTTACGTAAACCGTCGCAAACTTGCACTAAATTGGTTGGCTTGGTTGTGTGAAATTTGCTCGTCTGCGTAAACATGCATAAGGGCTATTTTCTATTGACCTTGTGGAATATATACTAAGCGCATGTGTTACAAGAGGTTATGAAGGACACATATGAAGAGTTTGTTTCCTTTCAAACGACAATCAACAATAACCCAACGAGGGGGATTGTGAAAAAGCAACTGGCGTGATAATTCCATGTACATCTCGACATGACACTCACTACTAGGAGTATGTATGTGAAACACCATGTGAAAAACGTGTGAAAAATGTCCTATTTTCACACTCTTTTCACACATTTTTCACACGTTTTTCACACACTTTCCACATGCATTTCACACACATATTTCACGTGCATGTGAAATTTTGCATAGTGAAATATATGTGAAAAGGGTGTGAAGCAACGTCATCCCTTTCACACATATATTCGCATACACTTCACATGGGGTTTCACACAGGCTTTCACATGTAAATCCTCATTTAAAATCACATATTTTCATACACTTCACATGGGGTTTCACATGGGCTTTCACATGTACTTAATCCTCAATGAATGGCAAAATGTCTAGAATTTCACATGCTACTAATTCACACATTATTTTCACATACACTACACATGGGGTTTCACATGAGCTTTCACATGTAAATCCTCAGAGATCGGAGATCATGAATCGCAATAGAATTTCACTACCCTGCGAGCAGAGGTTTGTTTACACGTAAACAAACCAACTACGCAACAGACAAGCCACCCAAACAACTTCGTAAACGCTAAAAGCCATGCAAGAGAGAAAACTCCGCTTGCAGGGTAGAATTTCCCATACCACTTCACACAAATTGGGTATGTTGTTTCACAAGCAAATATTCAGTAAATCAACTAGCTCAGATCAATTTACACACAAATTTACATTTTTATTTTGCACTTTCCGCTTGCAATAAATTTGTCTGAAGTACTGTCAACTGCATGCATGGTTGTGTTTTCATATAGTCACAAACAACTTCAGGTTTATAGCCTGATCTGTTGGTTTATTTATAATTTTATGGTATTTTCAGAAGAACTTGATTTATATAAAACTGGCAAAAAGTGAAAAGCAAACTGGATAGAATTGATTGGCAAACGAAATTGGTTTCATATTATCAACACGGTGAAACTCAGTTCAACTGACTCACATGTCCCACAATGAACTTAAATGTAAATTTAAGTTACTCAAAAAGGGCACATAAGGCTAATGGAAACATCAATGTCTAATCCTGTTTATTTGTCAATATTTATTGCCTGGAGGATAATAATAAAAACAAAACTTTCTATCATGCTCAGTTTTATACCTTTAATTCCTACATCAATAAAATAACTAATAATATACTAATTTTTGGTTAGAAATATTTCTTATAAATTGTAATAATTATGATAGTAAATGACATAGTGGCCAATTTACAATTTCCACTTATTAAGGAATACCAAGTTACAGAAAAGCAATCTAGCACTCAATGTCAGTGAAAAGACAAAGTAAATAAACAACTTTGAAAAATAAAAGCATGTTTATGGAAAACAATAATGCTAACTGACTGCTTCTTTCAAAGTGGCTGAACAGCTTTCTGAACAGAAGGGTCCACACATCAGACTAGATAGAGCTGCCTTTTATTTTTGACCTTATTGCAGATGTATGAATATTATGAATCGAAGCACAAATAAACAAACCTACTAAAATTTTATAGGTTTAGTTCAACTCTCAAGTCATTATAATTAACTGGAAACTTAATTGCTTCCAACTTGTAGTATAAATTGCATGCATATCGGAAACTTATGCTATTTCTTCTCCTATTTTATTTAACATTGGTCTTGACTAGTCTGCCACAGCCTACTAGCGTCAGAACATAAAATTTTCAGAGTATTCCATTGACGATTTGCAACAAAGAGTACAGTTTTTTCTGCAGTAAACAAAAAGGAATCAATCAATGGCATATCTGTACATGCATCTTAAATTAAGATGTATCTTTGAAGGTTTAAGCTTACGCAAAGTTATTAGCTAAGAAAACCAAAGTAAGCTCTTGTTAACGAACCACGATATCAAGAAGAACATACCTTTCTACAATAATCCAGCTGAGTTGCTGACTTGGAAACATGCTTTTTGTGAAGAAGTTTGCAATTGATCACTGTCTCTCGAAAATAACATGGGTATTATTGAAAGGCAGTCTTTCTATCTATCCGAAAGTAACGAAAATATTCTGTTTGCATCGCTGTGTTGCTTGTGAAGTCCGCGTGAATTTGAACTATTCAACGGAACTTCATTTTACAATTTTCTATTGGCTGAAAAGCCACACGTGACATTGTAAATCAAATCGCGCATGTGCTAAAACCACGGGGAAGCCTGGGAAACAACAAACATGGCGGCTAATCTTGCGATGGAGAAAGTGCACACGTTTGAGTCGAAAAAGCGGTTATTTTCAGCATTGATTAGAATATTCCAGTGCATTTGAAGTGTTAGAAGCAAGAGAAAAACATTGTTCCTTCAAGTTGGGAAACCTTTGAGAATTTAAGGAAATGCTGGCCTTCACTACATGAATCTAAGTTGCGACTAAATACGTGTTGTGGACGTTGTTCATGTTGGACAAGCTCAGGTACGGAAAGCTGATCGACCAAAGACAACTTGAACAAACCAAGAGCATGCCAGTTGTTTGCTTCAAGGAATCATTAGTTGAAGGAACGGTATCAAAAGAAAACTAAAAAAGCATGCAAAGCAAGGAACTGTTCGCATGTTCAAGTGGACTTTCAACGTTACAACGAGGAACGTTACACAGTAAGAAACAAAACATTCATAGAGTGTAGTTACATATGTCGTATATGTTAGCAAAGTAAGTTTTCTGATGGAGTAATAAAATTAAGTCCGTTTTGTCCTCAATGAAGATCTGTTGAAAGAATGGTTTAATTCTCAGGATTTAGCCCTCCCCACTTAACAAAAATCATGGTACACATCTTTCTGGGTGGAAACTCAAGTGGTAAGATACACAACCCACAAATTTAGATGAGACAGTTGATAAAATACATAAATTTATATAGCATGTTCTAGCAAACAATGAAGACAATGATATTTGTAAAGATGCACATGTGGATCAGATACTCGAAAGGTTTTAATCAAGCCAAATATAATGAAGAATGTACAGTGTATTCAGGAGTTTCAAAATGTTTTGAAGTAGGCGCCAACTCTGGAAAAGCAGGCGCTGTGACAATCGAGATTGTTTGTCACAAGCTAATTGTTATGACCAGCGCAGCCAGCGATATACAGTCGTGTAGCCGGCAGAACCCTAGTCTCCAGCTTGTTTTGAAACCCCTGTGTATTTAATAATAATTAATACAGTTATTGACTGAGAGATCTGGTTGCAAGCTAGATCATGAAAAGAGCTTTGAACGTTAATTCCAGTCCGCTGCTTTACAAGATGGCCCTTCTGGGGCTTGGCACTTTGGTATATTGGGGTTCGCCTTTAATGGTGATGATGATGATGATGATTTGTAACAGCACGTTTGTTGTGATCACGTGCCTTAAAGGTCTGACGCATTAAAGTATAGTGAATTTTCTAGGTTAGTAACTTATCAAATCTTATTCTTCAAAAATTCATGACCCTCATAGTCAACTTAGTTTGATATTTATCAGCTATGAGCCATAGAATGCTAGATGTGGCATGGCATGAAATTTAATTTTGCAGTTTTTATGAGCCATGAAGTGTCTTTCATGGGGCATTCGCTAGAAATTCATGGCATTTTCATAAAAATAAGGTTCATAGTGGTTGCATTTTACAAGCCCTGAAAAAAATTCACATGCTCACTCTGACATGCCTAAAAGTGTTCACATGCATGTGAAAAATTTCACATGCATAGCATCTACTATGCATGTGAAATTTGAAGTTCACATGCATGACAAAATTGTTTCACATGAATGAAAAGATTTCACATGTAATAAAATGCATGGAAAAAAAGTTCACACATATGACAAAAATTTTTCACATGTATTACAAAATTTCACACGCATATCAAAAAGTTCACGTGCATGTGAAATGCTGATGTGGTGAACTTGTATTTTTTCCAACATTGATTTCACATGGTTCCTTTTTTTCACACACTTTTCACACCCTTTTCACACGATTTTCACACACATAGCCCTAGTAGTGACTAGGACTACAGGAAATCCTTGAATTGAGGGATTGTAAGTAATTTATACCCTGTTTATCTGGGCTGGAATTTACAGGATCAAATTATCCTGGCAACTTTCCACTGACTTTCGTCTTCCTGTGTGTGACACTCAGTAAACGATCGTGAAATTGCACTGAAAAATGGCTTCGGTTAACTCTTCGAAGTACCATCCATTCGTTGATTTTCTCCCTTCAATTAGGCCATCTTTTCTTTCGGTGGTGGTACTTTTTGCTTGCGGATGTCTCTGGGTGAAGAATGAAACAACCAACGAGCGACTGATAGCATTGGAATCGCGCATCAACATGTCTCCAGTGGTTCTTGTTGATACTGGCTGCACTACGGAAAACAGTGAAAGAACAGCCCGTAGGCCAAAAGAAGATTCCGTGAGATATCTCTTAAAGAAAATTCAGAGAGAAAGGAAGTTCATCGATACCTCAGGTTAGGATCACGACTGTAGAAAAAATTTCTCCTATTTTTTAAACTTTTCAGCTTATTGTTGGGGGATATTTCTTGTCCTTAAGCTATGTAAGTATGTGCGGAGCCAGCAGGAATGGGTTTTTAGCTCTTAGCCTTAATTTGGACTGAAATAGGGTAAAATTTAGTGCTTTCTGGAACTAGGACCTGGAATTAAGGGATGCTCTTTAATGATGTGTCTCTTGAGAACTGTGTTTCAGAATGAAGACAGCGGACAATCACATAATTTGCTCTGAAAACCGGTCATGTTTCAGTTCTGCGGTATGTCGCACATCCCGACTGACATTTTCCTGAAGTATTTCAGGAAGCTTATACCGTATATTATGTGGGCGAGTTACGTGACCCTGTGTTCGAGTCTCAAAATTGTTTGCTTAATCTTGTAAGTTCAAATCATTGAAGAATAAGTGCATATTAGAAGGATATTATGAGCAGACAGCAAAGCTCCACCGGCTTTATATATTGCTTAGTATATAGCTATTGAAGTGGATAATGACGATATGCTAAAGTAATAAGTCCTAAACAAAAGGTAAAAGAAAAGTTCAGCAGACAATTCATTAAAATAATATGGAGTATCCTCCAATAAAGAACTGAAAATCTTGCAATCAGGCCAACGTTGTTCAACCAATCTCAAATCAGTTCGGACAGACTGAATATTTCAAAATTAGGATGCCTCCTGTACCCTTTACGCAAAAAGGAAAGCTATACATGGAGTTTTTTATTACTCTGAACAGCTAAAATTTGTTCTGTTTCATTTTGTTTTCTTATTTCATGTCTTCGGGTTTTGCGGAAGTCAGCGGATTGCTTTTTAAACGGGTGGGTCAAATCTCTTCAAGATCAAACTTTTTTTGTTAAATTTGTTTTCCTTTAGATTCAATTTTTTGATTCTTTGACAAGATGACTAATGATACCATGACAGGAAAGGTTAATTATGGTTGTATTTCCGCATAGAGCTATTTATCATAATTGCGGCCTACTAATATATATGCTTTTACATGTATGAAAATTAGCCTTTCTGACCTTGTTAGCATGTGCAAAATAGAAAAGAATTCTTACTTTCAAACGAGGCCAGGAAGACTGATTATCATACAGATAAAAAAAATGTATTAATAGGCCGCAATTATGAAAGAGGTCTATACTTTGACTCAAAATGGGGAAATGAGGAACTTATATCCTCAGCTACATAAGAAAATCACTTGCTCGTAAATTGATCCTTCGAATTCGTCCTCAAATAATGTACGGGGAAATTTTGGCTGGATTTTCAGAGGCTTTGAGAAAATGAGATCCAATCAAGTCATGAATTTTACACTCAAATTTGAATTTGAATCTGCAAACGACATAAAAAAAAATACTTCCAAGTGGTAGTTGGGCTACAAACGTTAAGCGAAACAAGACGGTGGAATTTCATGCCGACGAAGACTCAATCACACCAGCGGAAATTTTCCCAGCACTTAGTTTGCTTTTCTCTTAGCTTTATTAGATGAGTCACAAGATTCAAGAACAAGCGCAAAGTCAAGAAATCGGAGACAGGTTTCGAACGTGACTTCAGCAACCATCAGTATGCATGACGTGCGTCAAGAAATCACCAAACAGTTTGAACATCTTATGCTCTCGAAGTACTGTAAGTCACAAGAGAGGGTATGCCCTGTAGGTCCCCCCGGACTTCCTGGTCCCATTGGTGTACGAGGACCACGTGGCAGGAGGGGACCTAGAGGAAAGAAAGGTAACCCAGGTAGCTTTGGACCACCTGGAAAATCAGGAATGACTGGACCTCCAGGATCGAAAGGAGTAAAGGGAGATAAGGGCGATCCAGGAGTGCCGGGACCACCTGGGAGGCCTGGAGAATCGATATCTGCTCCACAAGTGATGGTATCACCTACAAATCACACTAGAGATGAAGCAGGAAATACGGCGATTTATTGTACGGTTGGAGGAAATCCTTCTCCTACTGTCGAATGGCGATTCAAGGGCAGAAAGCTTCTGTCAGGAGCAAAGTATTTGGTTAAAAAAGCAGAGCTGATCATCAGGAATCTGAACTACAGCGATGCTGGGCAGTACAAATGTGCGGCAAGAAACATTCTTGGATCGTCTGAGGCGTCTGGTTATTTGAAGGTTCGAGGTAAGAAGAACAATAAGTTAAATGAAGAATGATCCTCGCAGTTGTGAACGCAATTAATACAATTGCTTAAGAAGCCTCAAAAAAATTCAGGACTTCAACGGGATTTGAACCCGTGACCTCACGATACCGGTGCGATGCTCTAACCAACTGAGCTATGAAGCCACTGATGTTGGGAGCTGGTGAATTATGTGTTCATATGTTTCCATGAAGGAAATGAATGTGATAGATGTATGAAATATATCATTTAAAACTGCGAGGATCATTCTTCATTTGATTTCATTCCGCAGTTCTTATTTGAATTATTTCATATAGTTACATCTATCACAAGAACAATGAGCTTTACCACAGTGAAAACCCTTTTGCAAGGCTGCTGATGTGCCATCAGAATTTTGTCCTACGAAAGTTAGTGGTTGGCTATGGATTATTGTTTCCTGGCCGATTGCTTATCTTATTAAACGTGTTTTGCAATAGGGTCGTGTTACGTTGGTATTGATGGGGCATGAAGTCCAGGAGGGTGACTGTCATTATAAAAAGGGCGATGGTGTGTGTTAAAAGGGTGCGTGATGATTGTAAGCAACGGCTAGAATTAAACTCTCGTAGGAAATCCATCAGAACGTAGCTCAAGCTTTATTTGTCAAGTCAGCCAGTGAAATAAGAGATTTTAGGAAGATTTTTTGCAATGAAGATGCTGTCATTGAATAATTTCAATTATTTCCCTCCCGCTTCTCTACTCTTATCATTTTTCCTCATGAAACGATTTATCGGCTCCTTGCTTTCTATACATTTAATTAATACAGTCTTTAATTTATTAGTAAACAATAAAAAGGGAGAGGGAAGAGGGCTTACTAACTTTCTTCCCCTGAAAAGGAAGGGGGGGGGGGGGGCTTATTAGAGAGGGGGGCTTAATAGAGACTAACTGTATTTCTTCATACACCACCCTGAGCTACACCCTGTATAGATAAAAATTTTGACGTTCCCTTCTAAACACACTGGATGATACCTGAATCTTCAATTAACCAACCCAAACAAAACGACAAGTATCCTCGCCCCTTTTATATGGTACTTAAGTTCATCTTGTCAGGCTCGTGCGAGTCGTGAAACTAGTGAGCTGGCATATATCGTACCATTATTCGTACGAGTTGCATCACTTGATTGTCATTTTCACGACTTACACATGTGGTGCGTACTGAACGCGGGAAAACTCACATAGATATTTCTTTTCAAGTGAAAGCCGCCGATTCTGTGTAGTTTGGAAGACGGGTAAAAATAAATAAATTATAGCTTTTTCAAATGACATCATATTGATTTTTGGTCTCTTAGGTCTTCCGATCTTTACCAAAAAACCCTCATCACTGGTCTCAAAAATGGAATCCGCCACAATACAAGAAACTTGCCAGGCAGAAGGGTATCCACCTCCCAAGCTGACCTGGATCAGACTTGTTTCTCCTTTACCTGTTGGAAAGACCGACGTAAAGGAAGGAAATCTCACTATCATGAATTTAAGACCAGTGGACAGCGGTTTGTACCAATGCGTAGCAACGAACAGCATGGGATCAAAAAAGGCCACCATGAACTTGTTTGTGCAAAAAGGACCAGGTTTGTATATATCACGTTACGCCGACCTCATATATAATGATAAAACATTTTACTGAAAGATTAGCACTTCACCATGTTTAGACAGACAAATTAGACTTAAATGTCTACGCTTGCAAAACCGAAATTTTTTGATGTATTCAAAAGACTAAGATGCCCCTAAATTTGCTATTGAGTCTCCAGGTGTACAACTGCAGTTAGCTGTAGTATCCGATGACGTCATTTTTGACCTGCAGGTGCAGGTCTGCGGTATTGTCTCCAATGACGTCATTTTTGTCTCACACCTTCATACCTGGAGAAACTAAACTCTAACTCTAAAAGGTAAGCAGGATGGCTTAAATAAATTTCTCAAGTTTTTGTACTAAAAAACGCTCGTTCGTTTGGTTTATAGAGTCGTATCTCGAGAGAGGAGAACACTACTGAGTAATGACCCGATTTTCAAGGTTTTTCTCGTTATCTACTCAACATTGTAAACGACTTATCGCTTACCCTTCACTCTCTTCCCGCGCACCGTCTCTAACTGTCTCTTTCGTGATACGGGCCGATACTATCCTTTCCAGCCGTGGTCTGAGTCTCCGTTTTAAGCATTTTCTTTTCTTTGCGTGGCTTAAGCACCGAAACCTGAGTGGGGTTGGCTGCTTTACTGGCTAGAACCTTTCGATCGTTCTTTATCCTCGCTTGCTCGCGGACTATTTTAGAAAATCTTGAGAAAGGGGGATACACTCCGCCATTGCTGTTTGAGTGATAGGCTATTTCTTTCTCCCATTTGGCGCGGATAAACTGCGGTAACTTCTCGTTTATTGGTTGCATGGCTTTAGGGCTATTGAGGCACACAGTCCGGGAAGATAAGTCACTTGACCCTCAATGTCCGCGCAAAGATCTGAGAACTGTTGCAGATTTTAAAAAAAAGACGCCATTTAGTTAAGAGTTTGTTTACGTTTCAATTGACAGTGTTTCGGGTATCATTTTTTATGCTTTTGACGCAAATTCAGTCAGAATTTTTTTTTCTACCGACCAGTATACACCAACAAGTCAAATTTTGTCTCTTTCTTGGTATTTGTTGGTGCAGCCACTTCATTTACCGCTAAAATTTCATTTTTCGAAACTGTCGCGAAACGAGAAGCCATTTTTATGATCCCGTCCCAAAACAATGAATGTCCAAGGATATTCCAAGTTACGGGAGCCAATCAAAACGCTGGAAAATTGCTAACTACTGATTTGGTGAACACTAAAGAAGCTTAAAGGTATATATTCTACTGCACGAATAGTTTTGAGCCAACTATTGTAATTTTAATTTTAATTTTTCATTGTCTTTTTCCAATTTGTTCTTCAAACGTTTATCCTTGAAGAAGTAATTCGGCTGTATAATAGACAGAGATTTGTGTATACAATTTTCGGTGACATTTTTGCTGCCTACATTTTTTGATGCGGCTATTTCATGGTGAATTATTTGCGGTTTCCCAGTCACATACGGTAGGCTATGTTTGCGAAAAATTATCCTTAGGATTCCTTCTAGGTAGGCTTTTAAGGAAAGCATAGGCAGAGCATGTTGTTCATTCAATTTACTCCTAAACATATTTTCCAACATTACTTTGATTTCAGTTTACAAAAACTGTGCCGAACATTACAAAGCAGGTCAACGAATAAGTGGTGTTTACCGCGTCAACCCCGATAATGCCGGTGCCTTTTATGTGTATTGTGACCAAACAACAGTAGGTGGGGGTTGGGCAGTGTTTCAGAAAAGACTTGACGGCTCAGTTGACTTCGATCGCGTTTGGAAAGACTACAAACAAGGCTTCGGGAATCTAAGGGGGGAATTTTGGCTTGGACTGGATAAGGTTCACCGTCTGACGAAAGAACGAAGCAAGCTTCGGGTGGAACTCGAGGATTTTAACGGACAAACAGCTTACGCTGAGTACGACTTGTTTGGCGTTGCTGACGAAGGAAATAAATATAGGCTAACTCTTGGAACGTATGCAGGTTAGTGCTTTGAGGGGAATAGACTGGATGGGGGCACCTCCAAAAAGCAAATCTTGATTAAGTCAGTACATTGACGGGAAGCAAAAGTTTATCTTACTTACCAGGTCGATTCATTGAACGTTCAGAAGGCGCGAGGTTATCGTAAGTACAGTTAATCCTCTTCTCATATGGATATCTTCATGTCACGTTTTTCTCTTCAGCCCACATTTGACACCTTGCAATGCGGGAAACCCAAATTTGCGTCCCCCTCATTATCTGGAGTTGTTTGTCGCTCAGCGGGGAGGGCGGAGGGTTACTCAACCAATATTTGTACGGCGAGGTTCCGTCTCGAAGTCCAAGCCCTTACCCTTTTATATACTATATTTAGCCTGTGAACAGGCTAAATGTAAACCCGCGAAGAGAGGGAAGTGAAAGGTTAACCCTTTCCTCGCGATTTTTTTCACCCTTCCCCCATACAGAGAGCCCGTTCACAGGCTATAAACCATTTTTTTACGAAAAAAGTACCCCTTCCGCATACCTTCTGTTGACGAATGGTGCCTCTTTCACATACCTTCTGTTAGCCCTTTGGACCATTTCACAGACCCAAATGGCAGATTTTCCGGTCCCACCCTTTTGTATACTTCAACGAGTAAAATCCCTACCCTTTCATATACCTGAAGCCTGGAAAAGGTACCCCTTTCGGGCGGAGCCTCCCCGTATAGGCTATTATAGGTAGTACCCCCCGGGGTTTCTCGACAGTCTCGGCCATGCTTTGTGAATTGCCTTCTGTCGTTTGCTGTTTTTGAACCATGTTACGCCGGTTTTGTTTGGATGTTTTTTTTGTTTGTTTTTGTTTTGTTTTGTTTTTTTAATAACATTTATTTCGTTACAACACTTCTTATGACAATACTTACATTTACATAAAAGAAAAAGAAAAACAACGTACAAGAGATAAAGGAAAAATACAATGTTACAGCATTTGCAACTAATTAAGCCTAAAATTTTTTTACAAAATTGACTATTATTTGCAAAATTGCAAAGTAAAACACGATACAACAAAAACATAAGGAGTCTGTCCTACCAACTAAAAGGTGATTTGCATTTGCATTTGTTTCTGCATCACTTTTAACTTTTGGAACTTTTGGAATTATTTAATAACAGCAAGTTTATTTGTCCGAGGGGCAAAGTTTAAGAGGGCTCCATTTGTTTTTGAAGGAGGACATATTGTTATTATTAGAGGCAATCTCTTTTTCAATTTCCATGGAGATCATAATGGTTTGTATATAAACCTGTAGCGCAAGGTTGCAGTTAGTTAACTTACATGTGTAAATATATCGTTTGGCGATAAGGAAAAGGTGATGTAGTAATAAATCAGAGACATTATCAATTAGTCCAAGACAGATAAGAGGAGAGAAGGCAATGGATTTGTTTAAGGTGGTGTTTTGAGCTATCCATTGATAAATGTCTTTGCAGTTACACTCAAAAATTCTGGAAAGACATTTGTTTGGATGTTAGCTTCAAGAGCTACACTGTAAATCCGAGGTTATATAAAGGTGATGTGAATCGTGATGTGATCTGATTTTTTTCATATGTTTGCGATCGATTATTTGTGAGCGTGGAGATCAGCTAAGTGCACATCCACTATAAACAGGGCTTTACATTTTACATTTTTATTATCATTGTTTGTTTGTTTCTGTTTCTCACTTCATTAATTTGCTGTGATTAATTCAATTTTTCTCCTTAACACTTGGCAGTTACTTTAACGTGGACCAGGGAGATAATGAGTAATAGGGTTGAGGCCTTGTTTCCATTTTCAATTTTCCCCTTAATCCTCGTGTTCGTTGCCCGTTGCCCGTTTTAATTACGTCCTCCAATTTTTAACTTTTACTTTAAAATTATCTCTAATTTTCCCAAAACAAGAAAGTATTTTTAGTAACACCCATCTTTTTTGAAAATATGTTGCCTTTGTTTATTTATCTTTGTAGGAACTGCCGGCGATTCATTTTCGTATCATAATGGTATGGCGTTCTCCACCAAAGATCAGGACAATGATCTAGACAATGGTAAAGGCTATTGTGCCCCGCGTTATAAGGGAGGTTGGTGGTTCAACGCCTGTCACAATGCCTTTCTAAACGGCTTCTATTATAAAGGCTCACACTCCAACACTTGGGGAGGTGTGATGTGGAATAAGTGGAAGGGCATCAGTTACTCCGCTAAACGTGCTGAGATGAAAATCAAACCTGTTAACGTTTAAGAAACGGTTGTCAAGTTTATTCTTATTAAACTTTTAATGTGATATCGCTTTAATATATCATTGCGGTGCAAAAAGAGACACATTTTGGATCAAAGGAAAGGTTACATTTTCTCCATTTTGTCAACAACAGTGTACCTTCAAAACTTTTTATTTGGGCGTGGCCCAAATAGAGTAATGGAAACGGCTTGTTTTGACGCAAATGTGCAATAGGTACGCAATACGTGCTAACATAAACAAAGCAAGTAAACAAGCGAAGCGAGGCAAATGTCTCCTATGCAAACGTCTTGCATGTGGGAAAGAAAGCTCTGCTAGCACACGGCACTTAATCGCACTTTTACGATCTCAAAAGTTAATCTGAATCTTCAGTATTTTTGCCTCAGCGAAATTTGGAAGTCTGAAGTCCAGGGATGAAATCTATCAAAAATATTTGGATTTTGGTCACAATAAGATCACAAGCAACGAACCTTGAAACACAGAAACTCAAAAAACGGATCGAAATCCACCAATCACAAATCATAAACAATGACCTTTTGAACCCGTTGAAGAAAACTTTCGTTTCCTAAGAGGTCCGCTAAGATAATTGACGTGTGACATTTTTTTGACGAGAGGATCGAAATGCACCAATCATAGAAAGACAGTTTTAATGGCGTGTTTCCTAAGAGGTCATCTGAAATTGCTGTTTTCTCTATTTTATGTCCATTTTCTATTCTTTATTTTGTGATTGGTCGATTTTGTTAGATCGAGTGGATAATCCAATGAGGGACGATTTGGATATCGTTTGATCCGAAATTTTTCGAAGCAGCAGTGAGAAGCAGTTTGGATAACATTTGGCCGCGGCGTTTCGAGGAACGTGTTAATATATTGTTCAATCATATTATCCCGGGTTAAACTTACAAATGCACACACTGTTCGCGGTAGGCCCACACTAAAATATAACACTGAGTGTTTTCGGAATGGGCTGGTCCGCGAAGTCAAAGAAAAACAAAGGAAATTATCAAGACATTCAATGTCGACATCAAAGACTCATGGACCCCATAGACGCAATGACAAATCGGAATATCAGGAGTGTACGTGTAAAATGGATAAGAGTTTGAACAGAGGAATGTTGAACGAGTTTGAGAGTCGCAAGATTTGCTGGTTATCAGTGTGACAATAGTGATTTTGATTTTTGCATTGCGGAACACAGCGAGTTCCCTGTGACAAAAATCTGTTCCGATGAAGGAAGAGACGATTGTCAACAATTGAAACCAAAAGGGACTGAGGCTTCTTTTGGAACTACTGTGATAACTGCAACAATTCTTTCGTGTTGTGTTTTTTGATCTGTATGTTGTGACGCGGTACATGTACGATGCTCTGCGTCGAGATTTTGCATTATCAGCAAGTTTTGTGCTAGAGTGTTTTGAGGGCAGCGAGGTGACGACAAGAGAAGGTAATGAGCTAGTTGTACAGAAGGAAAATTGTGTTTTGGAGGAAATAAAAGAAGCTGATGTATAACAGAACTTACAATTTCGTTGGTTTAAATCAGGTTGGTCACTTATATTTTCGGCATGACAGATTACCATAAAATCGAGATTGTTATTCGAAACTCGGGTTGTTTTCAAAATTTGCATAAATCGGGCGCTGCAAAGAAATATTTAGGTTACAAGCGCTCTTCAGAACGGCATAGTTTTTACTTGTTGTGCTATATCTTTCAAAACTATTGATCGATTCTAGCTCAAAAACTCTCAAAGCAGCGGTTTAAATGTTAAAGCCCTTGGCTGGTTGAAATCGTCTCTTGTTTGTTTTCAAACGATTTAGGATGGATCGAATCGACTTTGGATCGATTATTATTGTATCAGCTTGTGGTATGAACAAACGTTTTTCTTCTCGATAACGTTCACTCAACAAATTTAGAAAGATTTACTTGACTTTTCATATGGGGAACGAACGGACTTTTTTGTGGAACGAACTGACTATTTTATGGAACTATCTGACTATTGATTGGAACGATCTAACTCGGAACGATGTCAACGATCTGACCATGAAATGACCGGTTACCGTCATGCCCCTAGCAGACCAGGGGCACCCAACAACAATTTTCGGAAAATATCTGTTCGGAAGACGATTTGCGATCTAGAATTTTCGGAATATTTGTTGTAAAATTTCTTGCTTGCCTACCTCTCCAAGGATTTTCGAACATCTAAAAAATGGTATGATTGCCCATTTTTAACGGATTTTTACCCGTAAAAGGTCACCTAGAATTTTCGGGAGCCTTTTTTCTGGCTGAAATTTTCGAAAAGGTAAGTTTTGATCCCTATAATTTTCGGATCTCTAGACTTTCAGCTAGGAAATCCGAACAGATAAAACATTTCTAGGGGATAAAAAAAATGCCTACATCTACCGTTTAAATACTAGAATGCGTTTAACAATGCTATGTTTAAGTGGTTTCGAACTATCTTGTCGTTGGGTGCCCCTGGCAGACTACCGATGAACAAATTAAAATCTTTGTTACCGAAAACACGGAAAGTGACACTTTTTGTATGGAAGAGTATTCGGAAAAAACACCATTGTCGTCTGAAATTCATTGTTACGTTAAAAATAGAAAAGGTTTGCAGAAGTAACTGTAACAGTGTGAGGTTTTTACTTAAGGGGCAACTCCAAAACTAGTTCGTAAACGAGGGAAGGTGTATCTGTCGTCTAAGCATCAGAGCACAGGCGATTTAGGTGGAATGAGATATCCAAATAGGCTTCTAAGTAAGAATTTGCCCCTCTGTACAAGTAATTATCCATTTTATAGTGCTTAAAACGGTTTGAATCACCGGGTTTATTTTGGCCAATTTAAGGTTTATATTGTTATAGAGAAGAATCCAGGACCTTCAGTTTATGTAGATGCTACGAAAACAATTAATGCTCCATACTGTCAAGGAAATGTTACAGGATTTGGGGAAAATGGTGGACAACGATGTGTCGCAATGAGTCTGTGCGCTTTAATTTACAGTAAGATGACAAAGATTACTTCAGTTGATGATATAACTCAAATAATGATGGTTGGTATTCAATTATATTCTAGTCTGTCACTGCTTGCAAGACAATCTATGTTAATGTTAGCAGAATTGCCAGGAATGGTTGCAGTGTTTGAGCAATTTTTCCACCTTGAATACAGTGACAGTTTTACTTGTAACATCCATCACTACTGTATATGCCACTCACAGGTTACAGCAGTTGAAACACTCTTGGCACTGAACTACAACTCATTCATTTTAACGGTGGCAATTATTGGTGTTGGTATCTACAGCACTGAGGCTGGGGCATATAATGTATTTGATTCTCATGCAAGAGATATGTATCATAACAGTCATAATGAAGGGACATGTGTATTGTTGGAAATACCATCCATGCATAAATTAGTACAATATTTTCAGACTCTACATAGGAATGAGGATATAATTATATGAACTTAAAGGTGTACATATTGCCACCATTGAACCTCATCTTTTCTTAAGCAATGTTGAAAATTGTAGTATATCAAATGTTAATAGTTACCAATGTTCCTAATGTGTTACTCTCTTTTTAATCCTTGTGGATACTGGACTCAAGGAACTTTATTTGCCCTTGTTAGTAACCGGAATACACTGTACAAAGTGATGGGTGTGAAAACACATCTGTCAGTATCAGTCGAGCTGAGATAAACCTTACTCTCCGGGCTGTAACCACTTATGTCTTATGTTGCAATTTGGCTCCAAGCATGTCTGCATTGAAGATGTGCATATTTTCAAACATTGTCGTGAAATGACACTATTTTTGTTGTGGATTGGGACACACTGTATATTTAGCTGTGTGGTTCAGCAAACAAGTGGAGTAAAGGATTTGTCTTCTCTAGTAAGATATAATGACAGTTCTTTAGCTGCAATAAGGCATGTTCAAAGTATCATACCCGTAGTACGACCATGCCCAAATATACGCTCACACAGCGTCTTGTTTTCTTTTACAACTGTATAAGTTCCTGTTTGTCTTTTTCGCGTCGACTAGAGAAAACGTAGTAATGCTATGAATTCCAAAAAAAAAAAGCAAAAGGAAATAAACTGTGCGAAACAACTTTAAACTATTTAGGCACAATCTCCACTTGGCCATATTTATCCATAACCTTGGAAGGAATATTAATACTCGAAAAATAGTATTTTAGTGTGATTTTAGTGAACTTACAGTTCTTATAATTCCTTTCTAAGAGACCGGTCATAAAGTACGGGGGGGGAGGGGGTGTGGGCTATGAATTTTTTTTTTAACTACTGGTTTTCAGTGGCCCACCCCCGAGTTATTTGACAAAATTGGGGCGGCCCACCCCTGGAGTGTCACAGAAAGTTAGGAGTGGCACAGAAAGAACTAGTGCCCCACCCCCCCCCCCCCCAACCAAAACCACTAACGCTGATGTGGATAGGTACATTAGGGGACATTGGCTATACACTGCACGAAAAATTGGGTTTACACAAATTTACTCGGTGTAAATACGGTGCAAAAAAGTGCAAACTAGGGGGAAATTAAAAGCAAAGATGGTAAATACCGCATTTGCCTACCAGTTTGCATGGGGGTGTAAATTTTAGAGCAAATGCGGTATTTACCATCTTTGCCTTTTATTTAACATTAACCTTAGTTTGCACTTTTTTGCACCAAATTTGCACTGAGTAAATTTGGTGTAAATCCAATTTTTCGTGTAGTGCTAACCGCTTTAAGGCGATTCAGAAGAGGAACCCTTCATAGCCTACTGACCGCCAAGCAATTAATCACAATGTTAAAAAACTTGAGGATCTGAAAGAGAAATCTGAGAAGCTGAAGAGTAGTATCCAGAAAGAGAACGCCCAGCGCTTCACTAAACGTCTGGGAAAATCATCAGAGGGCAGAGGCCCAAAAAGAAAAACACAAGAGAATGAATCCTTTTTGCAAATGGTTTTAAACATTCGTCTCGAAAAAGAGAAGAGTGAAAGAAAATAAAGCAAAAGCTAGGAAGCGACGCCGTAAAAGAGCAGAGAAAAACTGTGAGAGAGTGTTCTTCGCAATCAGTCACTCATCATTTTATGGTGAAGTTATAAACTCCGATCATTGTAGTGTGATAGGCCTTAACAGCGTAACAAAGAGAGATGGTAGGTGGTTACAATAATATTAATAAGTACGGGTAAATTTACAGTGGATGCTATTGAAACAATCAGAGCAAACGTGTCACCTGTTGTATTGAGTGCTATAGATGATAGTGATAATGATGATGATAATAAGAAGGAGGAGGAGGACGAGGAGGAGGAGGATAGTAATGCTTCTGAGGGTGATGGTAATGGTGAAGATGACTAAAGATGATTAGAAGAAGATATTAAAAAAGATGTTAACATTATTTAGGTTTATGAACACACAGTAAAGCTTTGTTCTAGATTTTATACTATAATAAGTTTCCCGCATGACTACTCTTCAGATTTAAAGACTGTGCATAAATAGAAACAAAATATTTAATATGTGAATTCCTGTTGTCATATAAAGTTAAATTAATGTGGAAAATTAGATTTATTGTTAAAAAAAGATTTTACTAACGTTTGTAATGATATGTGAATAATTTAACATGGCCACCCCCAAATGCAGTGCATTATTTTTCCTGACCCACCCTTTTTAACCTGTTAAAAAATAGTGACCCACCCCCAATTTTTCATAGCTTACCCCCCCCCCTCCCCCCTGTACTTTATGACCGGTCCCTAATAAACATATTCTGTGTTTTCACTCACGTGGCCAGCATCTATGCACATTTATTACAACAAATTAAAAGAAAGCGTTTACATAAGAAAAGAGTTCAACTCTAACAGGACTGGTTTGGGACACAAACATGGCCGCCGTTTTAATGTTTTGGGACACCAATATGGCCGTCATGACGTCATGTGAAAACACACAATACATTTGTCCAAGAACCATATTGATTTGTCACATTTTATCTCTTTCACGGGAGCACATGAACTAATAATTAACCTGCTCCCAACATTAGTGGCTTCATAGCTCAGTTGGTCTACAGAGCATCACACCAGTTTCGCGAGGTCACGGGTTCAAATCCCGTTGAGGTCCTGAATTTTTTTTTAAGGCTTCTCTTACGCAAATGCATAAATTGCGTTCACAACTGCGAGGATCATTCTTCACTTGATAAAGATTAATTACACCGTCCGTGTACACCTTATTTTTTCAATTAAACTACCGGCACTGCGTGACATGTTACATCATTTTCATGGTCTATACTCTCATAGACCATAGCTCTCGACCAATCAGCGCGCTAGGATTCGCTCAGATTGTAAAATTATAATTGGAAGCCTGCACAAGAAAGGATACACACAAGGCAAAATGGACCTCCTTTTTAAAGCGATTGTGCTCCCTAAAATTGTGTACGCTGCTAGCGTTTCAGACCTTGCCACCACATGTAAAAAATCTTAACCCGTAGATTCATCGGAGCGCTTCAGAAATATAACCGGAAGGAGACTTAAACATTAATTTTGAATGTTTGTAAAAACAGATTTTTTTAAAAAAGGTTAATTTCACTTGTACGTATACAACTGTATTTTTGCGCTTTTTTCTTGTCACTTTTTATTGTAACATCTGATATTTAAGAATTTGTTCATGATTAGCGTGCGTATATCGAGTTATGGATGCACTTGGGAAGTTTGGAGAGCACGAAAGATGCGTAAGAGTTGCACGAGGCGATAGCCGAGTGCAACTCTAGCTTCTTGAGTGCTCTCCAAAATTCCCAAGTGCATCCATAACTCGATATACGCACAGTTAAAAGCATGAGCAAATTCTTTTATAACATAGCTGACAAAAATGCTTGCTTTTTGATTAACTGCAAAATTCTCGCTACAAAATAACAAACGGTTCTATTGGCTGATTACAAACACGCCACAATCGTCTAGTTTGAATAAAAATATTCTTTCTGTAAAAGTGAGAAAGGAAATTTGCTTCTTTATTCGTCAACGATCAATGGAAACTAAGCAGAAACAAAGGTAAAAGAGTCTTAAAGTTCACCTAAAGTTAAAATACTAACATGTTCGTAAGAAGTCGAGGAGTATGGTTTGGATTTGCTGAAAAGATGATTTGCTGAAAAGAAAGTTTTGCTCAGCGAAACCCACAAAACATGTTTTTTAGCGAAGACGACTGTCATCCTTCTTTAAACTTATATTCATTTACGAACATTGGCTGGTCATTACGGCTTCTTAAGAAGACCGGGCAGCAGTTGTTTTTGTGAGTAGTAAATTTATGTCTTCTTGTGTAATTTGTGTTGTTATTGCGAGAGAAATTTCCCTGCTCCAGTCGGATTGTCCGGAGATAACAAAGTGCATAACAAATTTAAAAACAACAATAAAAACGGAAATTTTGCCTTTAAATGTTGTTGATGACCAGTTGGTGTCTGTTCTGTTCCCAGTGAATGTCTTTCGGCCAAAATTTGCTGCAGCTGGTCTTCGACAAATTTGCGAAACGCGCGACTTGCGAGTTTTTTTGAAATTCGGCTTTATTTTGGCTGCTTGTTGGACCAGGACCTAAAAGGTCAATGCCTATAGAAAAATTGGGCAGTTCTTTGCTGGTTTCTTCCGTATTTTAAAGAGAAGGAAAAGTGCACTGCAGCTTAAAAGTCGACAACTTTGCAGCCAGGTAAAAAAAATGCTCACGTCATCTTATTTACGCATGGGCGTGCGTAAATAAAGATTTTGTTCATAGCGGCTCAATAGGACTTATATAGGGCAAGCACGCGCGCTATGTTATAAGTATTTTTATCCGATGAATTCTGATTTTCTCAGTCTCTGACTTGAATTCTCGAAGAGGACGCGAACAACCCACACTTTTGTTCCACAATAGCAAGGGAGGTTAACTGAGTCTGCAATCGGCTTAATTGTTTGCGTGTTTCAGGCGTGCGGAGGCAACAGCGAGGGGGCGTTGAGCGCAAGGAAAAGAAAAAAAGGCCCGCTTTGCAGGCGAAAGGGAGGTAGATCTCGGCGCTGCGGCTTTAACATCGCATATAACATTACTTCGCTTCACGTTAACCAGGGCTGGGTGCGAAACAATGATCTGATGGGAGCTGCCAGCGAGGAACCAACATTTACTGAAGTTCAGTCTCACAGAAAATAGATCTTGTAGTCACATACGACTTTCAATCAGCAGAGAATTATCCACCCATCTTTACAAGCGCACTGAATAGGGCTTAAACCTAAATCGTTGTCCTGGATAGAGACTGTTGGAGAAGGATGATTTCTTGCCTTGTATTCCATTTTGGAAAAAGGAAGTGATGATGATCATGAATGTAGTGTTCCTTCGGATAATAGTGGTGTCTCGATTAATCGCCCTCTTTAGACGGAAATATTTAAAATAATCGCCTCCCTTGAATAATTCCCCCACCCCCTACCCCTCTTGCCTCTTCTCTTTCTTTTATCCCCTCCCTGCCAAGTTAAAGTAGAGTCTGACCAGCAAAACTGATCTGATGAAACTCTTAAAAAGCCCATATGTGACCATTTTTCTTGTTTTGATGATAAAAGAACCGTTTTTTATTTATATCAGCCACAAACTCAAGCCGGAACCATACTAGCTGTACGGCTAAAAAACGCAAAACAAATACCTCACATACGGCGCCGTAAAAGTAAAACCAAACGAAAACCGTTTTGCCATTCGTGGTTTCCCGTATTTGAGGCGCCTAGCCTGCTGTGGAGTCGGTATTTAGTTTTTCCTGCAGTCGCCCATCTTTAATGATTTTGAAAAGAAGGCGCCAAAAGATGAAGTAGGGGAGGGGGAAGGTAAAGTTTCCTTGGGTATCTGCACTTCTCGTGCCCCTGTCTCCTTGTAACTCGTCCGAGCCATAATCCTAGCAGACACCATCCCACCCCCGCAAAAAAACGCCTGTTCACCGTAATCTGGGCTGGCTACATGAATTTTCTTCGACAGCCAAATGGTTGATTGTGATTGCTAGACTTTGTTTTGGTTTTTGACGAGTACAGTATGACCACTCCATCGCCGTATGAGTTTACTTTCGTGACATTTGTCTACTGATTTCATTTGAAGAAGTTCATCAGATCAACAATTCAGGAGAGAAGGATCTAAAAAACAACAAATTAAACAAAACTAAACCGTGAAATGAATACTGTTGTAGATCCCGGGATCAAATTTTTCTGGCTTTTTTCCACAGAGTTCCGTCGTTCTGTGTGTCTGAGAGAAAAGAATTTGAACTGGATTGAAAAATGGATTCCTCCAACTCTAAATCTCGGCGAGTACATGATCTCCTCCCTTCAATAATTAGGCCATCTTTTCTTTCTGTAATGCTACTTTTTACTTGCGGATGTCTAGCTCTCTGGGTGAAGAATGAAACAATTAACGAGCTAGCGGCTGATTGTGCTTCAGTTGAAAATCGTTTTAGAATATAATGTTTCCTTTGGGAGTCATTGTGAAGACTGCCGGCTCGCCCGAAAACCGTAAAATAACGACGCTTTAAGCCAAGAGGAGAATCTGCGAGACATCCTTTAAACAAGTTGCAGAAAACCACGGTTGATCATGAAAGTAAGTTTGATCGATCATAATTGAGTTTAGGACGATAATGTGGTTATAAGCGGCTCTTTTGCTAGGCAAAACACGATCATGTAATTTATTTGTTTTAACGTTGTTTCAAATATGAATATTACAAGACAGTACTTATGGCTTTGTATAAACTTGGTAATTGGACGGAATTTAATGAAGTTAGGGTAAGCGACTGACAGAAAAGTTCAGAAAACGGTTTAGGTAGGTCAAAATTCGTCACGTCAAATACTCCCCCATAACTGGAAAAAGGTCAGAGAGCAGATCTGAATGGATCTGTTGTAATTTAACTGAGTTCAGCTGTGATTTCAGAAACTTAACGCATTAATCCTGAAGACCGGGCTTTTTTTCTCCTCCTGTGACGGTGGGGGGGGGGGGGGGGGGGGGGTTCCAGAGCCCCCTCTGTTTCTTGAAAACTCTTCATGATAAGGCCACCAAAGTTACACAACAGAATAAAGTACCAATTATTTCCAACATCTAGGCAAAACGTTAAAAATTAAACCCAGCATCTGGCATTTTCATTTGGTCATTATAAATTCATTTTTTCTCCTTAAATCAGTCACTAAAAAGCCTAGATTACACTAACAGTTAAAATAAATTTGATAGATCCCTCTTTATAGGTGTGGAGAGAAAACAAATTTTAAAAAACGTGGCTATCAATACTCGGTTACCATGGTAACATCAATGTTGACGTACGCAACACGACGAGCTTTAAACTTCCCAGATATTTGTTTAGGAAAAGTCGCTAAGTTTCCCCGGCGAGAAGACCATGGATAGACCATGGCCACCCATGGTTGCACCATGGTTGAACACCGGTCTCCAACAATGGTCTACCATGGTTTGACAGTGATATAACCATGGTTTGACCGTGGCCAACCATGAACGTTAAATGGCACAAATTGGTGGTCATAGCATAAACAGTTTTAGCGAGGAAGAGTTTCGCAAGCCCCCCGGTCTGAATAGGGTTGAGATCGATAGCACATATTCACCTGTAGGCGAGCATTTTTCAGTAGAATCGAGAACAATCCCGAAGCCAAGTTTATAATATAAGATGTATCGCTATTTGCAAATGTTTATCTGTACGGCACTTATTGCAGGATTTTTACTCTTCCGACTCTGACCACTCAAGTGCAGTACAATGCTTAAGTAGTTAACTAGTCGAATTACACAAAGTTAGTAAAGGAAACTGAGAAACCCCTAGAAGAGAAAAATGAGTAAAGACATGGCTAAATCAAGAAGTATGACAACTCAAAACAGCCTTAATTTTATTATCTTTCCAGCTCTTTTAAAAACAAACCACGCCCCACTGAAGCAAACCCTATGTTACGAAATTAAAGTCCATGAGAGACGGGCCAAGATTTTTGGGTCAGCCATCAAAGTAACAAAGTCTAATTTATTGGCATCTCTCTTCTCCAGAAATTAATTCTCCCTTAGCCTTAGATGAGTCAGGGGAATCAAGAAAAAACGCAAAGCCAAGAAACCGGAGGCAAGTTTCGAACTGCACTTTAGCTACGTACCATCACTATACATGACGTGCGAAAAGAAATCGTCACACAGATTGAACAATTGATACCCACCAAGTACTGTAAGTCAAGTGAGAAGGTATGTCCCGCAGGTCCCCCCTGATATCCTGTTCTCACTGGTGCAAAGGGACCACGTGGCAGGAGGGGACCAAAGGTAAAGAAAGGTCCTCAAGGTCCCATGGGACCACTGGGAAATCTGGAAAAATCTGGAATGACGGGTCCTGCACGACTGAAAGGAGAAAAGGGAGACAAGGGAGGGACTTGGCCAAAAGGTATGCTGGGAGCTACTTGAGGACCTGGAAAAACGGGTAAGACTGGTCCAAAAAGTCAAGAGGAGAAAAGAAAGATATGAGAGAATCCAGGCCAAAAAGCATGCCGGGACCAACTGAGAGCCCTGGAAAATCGATATTTAGGTAATGATGTCACCTGCAGATCAGACTAGAGATGAAGGCCATAATATGTCGTTTTATTGCAGAGCTGGAGGAAATCCTACTCCTAGTGTCGAATTGCGATTGAAGGGCAGAAAACTTTTGTCAGGTGCAACGTATTTGGTCAGAGAAAGAGAGTTGATTGTTAGGAATCTAAATTATAACGATACTGGGCATCCTCTGAGGCCTCTGGTAATTTGACGATTCGAGGTAAGAAGATCACTTTTTTTTTCTACGGTAACCAACCGTTTAAACAAGGCCTATTACAGGCTAATTTGGCCGTTCCGATGGCTAGTGTATGACCATGTTTTATGGCTAGATTATACCTCATCAAAAATGTCCCAGAGGTTGAGTTCCGTTTGTATTTGTGTGATCGAATGTGATACTTCATAAGAAGTAGTACACAGGCCCCCTTTAAGTGGAGAAAAAATGATGTCCCGCGTAAAAGAGTCAACTTTTCATATATTTCCTAAGACTTGACGAATCGTTTACACGAGAACAAAAAGGTGGCTAGAGTAAAATGTTAACCCGCCTAGCCGGGTTACCGTTTTTCTATGGTAGGGTAACTCTCCATGCCGGACCAACTTTTCCACATATAAACTAATTTTTTTTGCTCTCCCAGCTAGAATTCAACTCGCTCAAGGCGAGATAATCAGGGGACGCGCAAGCACGGTTGTTAGCGCTTGGGTCGGGCAAAGGGGTCAAAATTTCTTTCTCATACAAACGCTTGCTTAAAATTTGCCGGGAGGGTGATCCTCCGTTGCGGGACAGCTTTTCGCCATGTAAACGGGGCCTTTATTAAACTACATCTCATTAGGCACAGATAGACTGTGTAGAAAGGGTGTAAACGGAAAAGAGAGGGGGACAGTATAGGCGTACAAGAGCGGGAAGGCCGCGCGAGGAAGGAGGGAAGGGAACACCTGCGAGGCCGCTATTGTTTTCCTCGGTCTTTTTTTATTACGCTTAGATCCTGAGCTTAACACAGGCTTAAGAAACACGAGTAAAACTAAGACATACAGTCGACTCCCGATAACTCGAACCCTCGCTAACTCGAACCAAAATCGATTTTCCCTGGATTTCCGTCATACATTCACTGTAATTTTACTCTCGGTAACTCGAACCCTTGATAAATCGAACTCCCGCAAACTCGAGCCAACGTTCGTTTCCCCTCAGGTCATTTTTCAATATAATTTTACCCTCAATAACTCGAACCATGTTTTGAGCCCTTAAAAAGTCGGGAAAAAAGCCGTCCACGGGCTTCCGAAACATTGAATTTTGGATTTCCTATTGACGTGTTGTAGGAGTATAGTTTACTAGTGGAGGCTGGTGTTGATTGTCACAGGCTATTATGAAGCAACTTTACTTCTCAAAACAGTAGAACGCATGCTCTGTTTAGGCTGTGTTTTGTTACGTTACGTTGACCTCTGACTTATAATCTAGAAGTGTGATTAAAATGTTCACTGTGCAGCAAAAACTGTTTTTTACCTTACTCTCAGCTATTTTCTTCGAACTCCCGATAACTCGAACTCCCGATGACTCGAATCTTTTTTCGATTTCCCTTGAAGATTCGAGTTATCGGGAGTCAACTGTACTCCCTCGATCGGCTTGGTTGAAACAGGGGCTCCTGATTGAAATCAATGCGACACTTTTTTTAATATCGGCCGTTAACAAATAGCACCTGACGAGAACCTTACCGCAAGCATTTAAAGATACAGGATTCAGTACCACATAAAATAGCAGATGACCTTTTCTTTATGAGCTTCCACGCTATTTCATTCATGAGATGAGGCGGAAATCCTCCAGCTGATCATCGAAACCCTCTCAAACCGGTTAAACCGCCTAAAAATAGAACATTATCTTTCATGAGATAAGGACTAAAGGCGCCAACATCCCGGCCCTTTAAACACAAAGAAAAACATATACCGTTTACATCCAAAGAGCACCTACGATTTCGACCACAGTTCATCGTCTTAGTGATAGTCCAAATTATTGTTTTCATAAGACCTTAAGGTCAAGTCCTGTTTTTAATATCCGCAGTAATATTCTCCACTTCTCTCTCTTAATTCATAAAATATATTCAAATTTAATAAGCTGCTGTTGTCGGTTGAAGTGTCCAGCTTGTCTCCACTTGGGCCGATCTAACAGGTTCATCCTTTGTAGGAAAGGTCCAGAGATCCGAATGATTGACTGACTGGGTATACTCTACTGATCCCACTACTGCCAGTGACCCAGTTGACGCAATCGATTTCTAGACAGATAGTGACGTCATTCCATCAGGATACCGTCTGTGGGGAGTGAGCGGCACTTCAACTAGTTTGCAGGTCACTATTTGTTTGTATCGTGGAAGCAGCCTGGTTGCTCAAAAGGAATACTTCGTCCTACGCCGCCAGAACGTCGGTTGAGACGTTTGAGGTGCATTTTTCTCATACAAGAGATCTCGATCCGCACTGGTGTCAAATACGCTACAACAGCTAGAATAAGTAGAAGTAAAAATACTTTTTGTCACTTATTTTTTAATTAACGATGGTATGGCATGTGCCTCGTGTTCTGGTGTTAAGTAAACTTCAAGTCCTCCTCAAAAAGGCCAAACAGTTCTAGCCAGACTGACGTTCAAATACGAGCCTTAATATCCCGTCCTCTCAGTGCTAAGAGGGAATAGACTAGTAGGAAAAGAAGACAGGAATTAATTAATTCTCATGATCGAAGCAGGTAGAAGTATTAACCGAGAAGTCAATGACCACTTTAGGAACCTTTATCGGCCAAAAAAACCTGTAACTGAAACATTCGACGAAAAGCAAAATATTTTATGAGATACTGCGCATCCATCGCAATGAAACTGAATAACGCAACCTAAACCCTTCCCATTACAGGACCAATTGATGAGTGGTTAATTAAATTTTGTAAAGACTTTCCAGAGTGGTTTAATCAACGATCCTGCTTCCTTTTAAGTTAAAACGAGGAATTGTCGTCTTTTTCTTCTTTTGTTTCCCTGTTCCAGCAGACACGCTGTTACCATTGCTTTTTGAAACCAAGCTGTTCTGGATTCGTTTCAGTTCTACAACATTGCAATTCTGTGTTTTCACTCACGTGGCCAGCATCTATGCAAATTTATCGGAACAAAAGAAAGCGTTTACATAAAAAAAAGAGTTCAACTCCCACAGGGCTGGTTTGGGACATAAACATGGCCGTCGTGTCATTGTTTTGGCACACAAATATGGCCGCCATGCCGTCATCTGAAAACACACAATAGAAGCATTAGCTTGATTTTTTTTTTCACTCTTCCGGTTTTTCGGTACTCACCAGTTCCTCTCACCAACCTTTCCATCCTCTCACAAGAAACTACGCGTACGAAAGTTGTTGAGTTTTGTATTTTGAATAGGGTAAAACTTGCCAGGAGAAATATTGTCCAAATCTATAGGATATCATTTATAAATCGCCCCAAGTAGTAATGGAATCTAAGACAGTCAGGGACTCTGGACTCCACGCCGTGGATTCCGGATTCCAGATATAGGATTCCAGATTCTTTGTCAGTGGAAGTCGTCGAATGGATTCCCGCGATTGCAATCATTAGTGGATTCCGGATTCCTTGAGCTGTATTCCGTTTTCCAAAACCCAGGATTCCCGATTCCACAAACAAGAATTTCCTGGATTCTGGATTCCACAAGCAAAACTTTCTTGGATCCCGGAATCCAGATTTCCTTAGATGGGGCGACATATATCTACTTAATGTTTTTTTCGTCTACTTAATATTCTCTTCGTATTTTGTATAATTCATTGGGTTCATTTTCAATAGAGAAGAGAAGTGTGGCGTCACGTTACCATGGTAGCACTATAACTGGATGACAACAAAACCGACGACGACGGCGACGGCAAGGAGAACAGCAAAAATAATATGTTTATATTAAACAACATTGCAAGTTAACAATTTTGCACGTGCATCACGCTTTTTTGTACATTTCTTAGCCGTCGTTGCACGGCCTCGACATGAAACTTCCTAATTTCACGCGCTCCCTTTACGAAGAAGTTGAACACCATGCAAAAATTTTCTTTTTCTAATCTTAGGTACTGGCTTCTCGGATTCAACTCCAGAAAATTCCACCAACATTTGACAAATGAAAATGAAAATAAATAAGATCGATGAACTTTGAAACAGTGCAATTTCACTTTTTAAGTGACGTTTTCGGTTTGTTGTCATCCAGAAATGTTGCTACCATGGCAACGTGACGTAAAGACTTCTCCTTTCTATTCGCTAATTTCATGGAGCGTTAATTTCCTATAATAAGATAACCCGTTTTGGCTCCATAATGAACACCATGCATATTTTACGTCAAATTAGGCTTGAACTTCCACTACAGTGCACAATTAAGTAGATATATATATATTGTTTACTAGCTTTTTCATTTAGCATTGGAACATAATTAGTCAGAGCATTATGTCCCCCACTACTTTCTTAACTCTATGTCGTTTTTATAGATGATAAAAAAAGGAAAGAAAATGGAACGCAAATGAAACAAAACGAAACAAAACAAGTTTTACTACGAGTTTGATGAAAGAGGTGTGGTATAGTAAAATATTATGCCGTGTCCAAACAAGTAGGTCCTTCAACGAAACAGATGATTTGTCGATAAAGTTTAGTTGTTCACAACAATTAACAAAATTAAAGGCTTTACTGGTTTAGAGTCAATTACCCATACTTATGTACGTCTAGGAAGCGTAAGCAACATTTTTGTATGGAATCTAACTTAGAAAGAGTTATAAAAGTACTTCATAAATTGTGAAAGAGTTGTTCGAACGAGCTAAAATTGCTCGGTTTTGGTAGAAGAAATCATCGATAACAAAATGAAAAGTTGATGCATATGTAAGTAATTAAAGAAACTTGATTATCATCAGGGGGGGACGTCTTGTAAAAGTTCACGATTTTAAATCTCGATCTGTATGCTTCAGCAAATATTTTCAGAAATTCTAAAAGCATTAAATATCTCAATACGAAAGAGAAAAATGTATCGTAATCTGCAATCAACAGTCTCTGAAAAAAAAAAACGGATATTAAGCTTTCAGACTGAATAACATTTTACATATTAATTTATTAAAGAGTTTGACTGTGTAACTTGAGGTCCTAGCTTTTTGCAAACTTGCCATGGAATCGTCAAACTGATACTGAGTTCACCTGCTTACTTCAATCTATACACGCTCCATAAGCCTATCCTGGCTTAATTGATGTCATTTTGAAAAAACTATCATTGATAATTAATTCTCTATTCATTTGAAATAACAAAAGAGAAACTCAACTATAGCAATAACCTTGTTATCTTGCTTATCTTCAAAATATAATTTTTCCGAATTAACTGAGCAACAGAATAACTTTTTGTTTCGTATGTTGTTTGGGGAAGACTTTCTTAAAATTTAGGATAATATGTAAGAAGAAATCAATATTGATCACATGGCGTCAAGCATCCCTTTGAAAATTTCATTACGCTCTATCCTCAATTTTTGGCACAGTGTTGACTGGGAGCGAACAGGCCGGTGACCAATTTTCAACAATGATCAATTTACTTTGCTATATGAGTTTGATACTCTACAAATTATCTATTCAACTAAATGACATTTGTATTGGGTTCGTTATAAAATATTAAATAATATCAAATTGTCACCATCGCAACTCTGTTTAAGTCGAATTTCAGTATTGGGGATCGACACACCTTACTCTATATATGTTGAACTCATCAACTACTTTGGAGAAGTAGTTGCACTCACGATCAGATCTCAGTTTTTTATTCCTACAGTTCACTTAAATTCCATAAGGAACATTTATCGCCTCCCTCCCAGAATACTTCTGATCGGTATGACTTCGTCTTTTTCCACAAACGACGTTCGTATGGGAGGAAGTCCTGACGAAGCGCTAAAGGCTTGCAACTATTAACCTTTTGATTATTAATGTTACGCGCGTAGTCATCTGCGCCGATGTTTGAGAATTTCAAAGCAAAAAGCACCTCTGTGAATGTCCAGATGAAGGACTTTTTCTCGTTAGTAGTATGTTGCTTATTACAGAAAAGAGGGATAATTTAGTTTTGAACGCTGTCAGTTTTTTTATTTTAGTTTTTTAGCTCATGAGCGCTTAGTGCAGAAAAAAAAACGTTCCTGAGCGAAAAATAATACTACAAAGTTCTAGAAAAGAGCGTATAAAATTCCAGGTAGTGGCACAGAACATCCTGAGGTGTCCTTTTTTTAATTTATTTTAAATAATATATTTTCTTAATGGTATTAGAAGAGGATCGAGCATTAAACGAAATGATTTTTTCTTATATACGGTGAAAATAATGGCCTGTTCAGCGTGGAATATACTCCGGAATGAGAAATCGGGTTTGTCAAGATGGTGAGCTCTAAAACTGTCTTTTGCAATTAAACATTTATTATTTGGTATATATATGTCTTCGTAAAAGGAATTATCGGCGGCAACCATTTGAAAATTCCATTTTCATTATAGTGGGCGATCTGCATGTCTTGTCAAATTACTCCTCGTAAATAACTGAAGCCGGCCGTGGGCTGATGACATTTGCGTTTTAGCTTCCATTAGCCAGTCGCGGGCCGTTAATTAACTGTGCCAGTTGACAATAGTATCGGTAACAACATTAAAACTTAATGTGCTACTTTCTTGTCAAATTTGTATTATTGCATCGGGCATTGGCCGTATTCCCACTAATTTCGCTAGCTATAAATTTATTATTTCCCTTAACTTAAATATACTACCTAGAATTTGAGTAGTGAGGATGGAAAAAATAGCTAATTTAAAGTAAAAGTTTCAAGCAATTCTCAGTTCTCTAATAATTGTCGCCTGCGTACCAATTTTGGAGTCAAAAATTCTTTGCTTTCGCTACTGTTACCATCATAACCATAGTAACCATTAACTGACGAACCTTTATTTATACAAGAACCTCTAACAGGTTTTACTATTTTTTAACAAAAACAGGGTACTTTTTAAAACTCTTATTTTCCCTCTGATCATATGAATTGGTGGAATCCAACGTATTTTAGAAAGAGTTATTAAAGTAATTCACAAATTGTGAGAGTTGTTCGAACGAGCTATAATTGCTGTCTTAGCACTCAACGAAAAAATGTATTTGCAGAAATAAAATTTGCTCTGAGCAAATATGTTGCAAAAATGTAAATACTCAGAGGAGTAAATTTAGGGCAAAACTGGTACTAACACGGGATGACAATAAGTTGGCAAATGTGGCATTTTCTAGGTTTGCCCCAGATAACTCCTCAGTTTTTTTTCATTTTTGCGACATGTTTCTATTGCTAAGAGCAAATTTGGGCAGAAGAGATCATCGATAACAAAATGATGCATATGTGCGTAACAAAAGAAACTTAATTGTCATAAAAAGAGGGAAACGTCTTGCAAAAGTTCAGTAAATGTTTTTAGAAAATTTAAATTATATCACCAATGAAATGTAATTTGAAATCAACAATCAGTCTATTCTGAAGAAAAAAAAAATGAAAACGGATATTAAGCTTTCACACTAAATAAAATTTACATATTAATTCATTAAAAGGTTTTTGCTGCTTGAGGTCCTTTTTGCAAACCTGTCATCGAATCTGAAACTAACTGTTAATGGCCTCACCTGTTTCTTTCTATACACACTCCTTAAAAAAACAACTATTTTAGCAATGAGCTTGTTATCCTACTTATCTTAAAAGTAGGATTTTCCCCTGTAACAGAACAAGGAAACATAATTTTATTCTGTCTCTGTTATAAGGGAATGATTTTCCTAAAATTTAGGATATGTAAGAGGAAATCGTTATTGAACTCATAGCGCCACGCATCCCTTTGAAAATGTCATTACACTCTACCATCAATTTTTGGAGTGCAGTCTTTTGTTGTTGTAAGTAGAAAAGTTGTTTTATAAAAAAAAAAAAAAAAAATATAGAAAATATAACAACAACAACAAACAACACACTGGCTAGGTTGCCTTCTGCTGAGTTGATTGACTAGGAGCAAACTGGCGGTGGCCAGTGTTGAGGAAGCCAATTTTCGATGATAAATATACTTTGCTATATGAGCTTGATACTCTACAACTAATGTATTCAACTAAATGTCAATATTTTACATTGGGCTCGTTATTCCAAGTGCAAGTGTCACTTTCGCAACACTGTTTATTAAGTTTTACCCTCTGTTGAACTCATCGACTTCCGTGGGGAAAAGGGTTCCTAGATACTGAATACCGCACCACGACTCCTAGAAACAGGTGAGGATTCGTTTGGTCCCATAAACCCTATCACGGCAGGTATCTTTACAGCTTCGATTTTCCAATGATTCTTTTTTTTAAGCCGATCGTAAGGGTATTGAAAGCATCTCTCAGCTAGCCTAATTTCGTTTTGCTTAAAACCTATAAGTGAAGAAAACTCTGAGAGAACTGAGAAAAGGGAACTACTTTAAAGAGTTAAGTAGGCTATCCATGTCAAGGATTCACAACACTATGCACCGAATTGCATATGCATTCAGGTCTAATTTTTTTAAAAATTTCTTTCTGCAGTTCATTTTTCACTGATAAGGAACATTATTAGCCTCCCTCTCCTCGTTAAATCTTCTTTTCTCACAAGCGACGTTCGTGAGAGAGGAAGTTATGACGAAAGCGCTAAAAACGTCTAAGCAGTAGGCTTGGAATGTTACCAGTTTAATTTTACTGTTATCCTCTATCGTAAGCCCTTATGATCCCGTTTTTTTTTTTTTTTACGCGCGCAGTCATCTGCGTAGCTAGATGTATGTTGAATTTCAAAACAAAAAGCGCCCCTGTGAATGTCCAGATGAACTACTATAAGCCTCTTGACTAATAAGGTGCATATTATTTCCAGAAAAGAGTGACAATTTAGTTGCACCTTAAAAAAGCCACCGTTTTCTGAGCAAAAAGATAAATACAACAAAGTTCTAAAAATGAGCCGGCGCTACAATTCCAGCTACTGGCAAGAACTCCTGTGGTATTATTGGCTATTTTCATACATGTTATGAATGGTATTAGAAGATCGAGCATTAAACTCGCGGGTTTGTCACGATGATGAGCTCTAGAACTATCTAATAAACATTTATAGACATAAATAATTGATTATTTGGTTTGTCTTCTTATGCTATTAGCGGCAGCCATTAATATAATGGGTGATTTTGTCGTTAGTCAAATAACCATGTGGGCCGTTACTTAAATGTGACATTTGACAGTATCGGCAGCAAAGTTTATAAACCCGATGAGCGACTTCAAAATCGAATTTAATGCAGGAGCATTGTTTACTAAAAAGGAATTCGGCGCGTGACCGGCCAAACCCTGCACGCTATAGCTAACTTCGTGTCTGATTGAACTCGTAAGACTCGTCTGATGAAACTGTGTGGTTATCAATCTCATGTCAAGGTGATGTTACACGATGGTCGGTTACTAGGGCTTTTCCTCCCGCAAGGTTCTTAAATTCAATTTTTGGCTCACAGAGGAGTAGCTTATTTTTCCAAATAAAGCAAGACATTCGAACATCTTAATTAAAGAAAATTCTTCTTTAAATTATAACTATTGTGAAGGTAATTTTTGACGTTTCTCAGTATGACGTCTATTTTAAGTAACAACATTCTTAAAAAAAATTCAAAAGCAGTGTTCAAAACGTTACAGGCATTTTTGCTACACAAAAAGAATATTTATAGTGAAAACTCCATCTCAATCGAAAAAAATGGCGTAAAGTTACAACTAATTAAAGAAATTCAAATTTCCCGCCACAAGGCCATATATGGTCAAACTTTAGGGGTATTTAAACGCAAAAACAATCAATGAAGCTCGTAACGGTTGTGATAAACTGACTTTTTTTCGGCACTCTGCTGAACATAACTCAGTCCATCTCTGATGAAGGTTATTTTTGTGTGCTACTGATAAAGAAGGCTTCTCCACTGGTAAACGATGCTTTTTAGTGTTAATGATATGAAATAAATCATATATGAACAGAGGAAATGAAATGAAAATGAAGAAATGATCGTCGCAGTCATTTTCCATGCTTTTTAGTGTGGTTTACTGATGGGGTCGGCGAGAAGGAGAGGAACTCCACCAAAATCAGCCAGTTAAACTTACAAGGTTTATTTTACTTACTCGCAAGGCGGTTCTACATTGTTCCTGATGTTCTTCTCTTTCTCTATCTATCTATAACTGCTTACCCTTTTCTTCCTTCAGTTCCTTAGCAGCTCGCTATTTATTTGTTTGATGGTCATTGATAATAGGTTACATATAATGTGTAGGATGTTGATCTAAAAAGGACTAAAAAGGTCGAAATGTTCATTTAAAAGATAACTATCTTCCGAGGGATGTCAAATTTGGATACAAGATGTCCCACTCTCAAAAAGGACACTGTTAATATTTATGTTTCTGCATGCAAAGCTTATTAGTAAATTGGTTATTCATTATGTTGCATTTTTAAAGGTAAACACTTAGAATGCTCTAGAACCTTAAAAGCCTATTGATCGGATATTTATCGAACTTTTATTAACTTTTCATATATCTTCAAAATCGGGAAGATAAGTCCTGTAACAGTTGCATAAAATCAAAATTGTAGTTTTTGTAACTACTGCGCATGCGCCAGTAGTCACTATTGCTATCGAGTTAGTTTTCCAAAAGTAAGTAACAATAGAATATACTTCGGAGTCAATCAGCATACAAAGATAACCATTTTTCGGAATCTTTCGTCGATGGTCCTCGATGACAAACGAAATGCTCGGCTGCCTCGTGGTCTGCTTGATAGCTAGTGTAACCCAATGAAAAGGCAATGAAAACGGCATCATTTCTTAAGATCGAAGCGTATCTTCACTTCTCGATCATCTTCAATATAAGTCCAGAAACCACGATATTTGTATAACAGGTTTCTCCTCTCCAAATAAACTCCTGTGAAAACGTCATCGTTACTTTGTGTAATGAAATTGTGGAATAGACTTTCGGTCACGTGCTAGGCAACGAAGTAGTTCACAGGATCATGTTTCACCAAGGATGTTCATTTCCCAGGCAAATGACACGCAAAAAACCAAAATGTTTTTCTAGTTTTTGTTCTTTAAAAATTCTATATATTAAATGATGTTTCTGTTATTACAATTTATCGAATTGAAAGCACAGTCAAGGTAAACAATTTCTGAGGTTCCTCTCAGGTCTTGTGAGTCTTCCAACGCAATGTCACGAAAGATCAAAAGTCTTACGAAAATATTCTTACGGCTGCAAAGGAGACTAGTCCATTTGCAGTGCAATGTAAAAAGGACACGTTGGAGTGACTACGTGTCCCGCGTTGACCTTTCGCTATCATTTCTATCGTCACGCAAAAAAAAAAAAAAAAAAAAAAAGACAAATAAAAAACAATGGTAACATTGCCAATGTGTCGATCATTCTTCGTCATTTGACGAAGTCGCACGCACTCATCGGAAAGGTTAAAAATGCGTTACGAATCATTGAGAAACGTTGCAATGCATTTTAAAGCATTCAAATGCGTTAAAAATGCATTTCACTCTTCAGCAGTAGTGACACTCCTACTTTTTGAGCTAAGGATGTGTGGTGCTATGACGCTTATTTCGTCACGAATTACGTCAAAGAGGACTGTGACGCACCTCGAGAAGGACAACACCGCCCTGGCAGATCAGTACACTTAGGTCACTCCTTTACCTTATTTATATAAATGACTTTCACAATTGCTCAAAACTGCTGGATTTTCACTGTTTTGCAGATGATGCAAATTTATTCTTTATAGCATAGTAATGTTTTTCGACTTTGGAAGATACTCCCGTACATGTCAGCTTTTCGAAACTCCAAAGTATTCTTAATAGTTGGTCGGCGAGAAGATTGACTCTCTTGGGCAAAATCACCATAATAAAATCTCTAGCCGTGTCTCAAATAATCAATCTGTTGTCATCCCTACCAATAGTTAATAGTTCACGAAATAAATTCGACGTTATATGATTTCCTGTGGGATAGCAGAGGCTACAAAATGAAGCGAACAGAAATCATTAATGACTACGATAAGGGCGGACTAAAGATGATTGATATACAAGGTTTTAATGCATCATTGAAAACGAAATGGGTTCAAAGCTACCTAAACACATAGAACAAAGGTAAATGCAAAGCTTTTTTCGATTACTACTTGGACAAATACGGTGGGAAATTATTGTTCTTGTGCAATTTAAAACAAAAAGATGCATCACAGCTGAAAATAAAAGACCTTTTTTAAAAGAAATTGTAGAATACTGGTCCAACTTAAATTATAGTGAGACGAACCAAGTTTTTGTATGTAAATATAAAATATAAAGTAAAGTGTTGTACAGTTGTATTAAAAAAAAAAAAATAATAATAATAAAATAAAAATAATAAAATAATAATAACAAAAAAGTTTTATACCAAAGGAACATACTCTTTACATACTTTAAAACACGACATCAATATCTGCCAACACAAACTTGACTTGAACTTAAGTACAGAAGTATTATTGGCCTCTGCCAATAATAACAAAACTCTCACTTGAACTTCAGATATCTTATACGGCTTCCGCCAACTCGTAAATACAGAACTTGAAAATCGACCTTCGTCACACTTGACTAAACACAGCACTCCAGCTCGTGAGAAAAAACTTGGTTCGTCAAAAGAACTCGCTTGGAACTTGTATACCGTTTGGCATAAGGTTCTAGAAAATACTAAACAGGCGAATAGTAGTAGCTAGTAGTAGCTTTTCGACATATTTTATGATTTCAGTAACTGATGCAAATCTGCTGACTCATGCTGAAATGTAAACATGCCCTAATTAATTATTCATGAACAATCCAAATTTTACTAAGTAACACTCAACAACGACAAAACGTCTTTGTGTAGCATTTTGTAACTTTAAATTCATCATAAAACAGTTCGAAAGGAGCGCTCACTCGTGAAATGTTTTTCAACACTCGAAGATAAATTTCGTGTCTCTGCGCGGCCACGTAATATCCATCCTCGGAGACCTAGGGGCAGATAGTGGAGGCGAGGGAAAGTCTAAACGGGCGGAAAAATAAGGCACAAAGTAAAGTAAAGAACGGAGAGAAGAGCCCCTGGGGACAATGTCTTACCAGACCAGTTCCAAACGGTCGCCGCCGTTCTGGCTTCTGATTGGTGCCAGAAAAACACAAGTTTTCTGGCACCAATCAGAATCCAGAACGGAGGCGACCGTTTGGAACTGGTCTGGTAAGACATTGTCCCCAGGGGCTCTTCTCGCCGTTCGTTGCTTTTCTTTTGTGCCATATTTTCCCGCCTGTTTAGATTTTCCCTCGCCCCCACTATCTGCCACTGGGTCTCCGAGGATGCGTAATATCCTCTAGTTACTCCTCGAGTAAATTAAAGACTTAACTCGAAGTGATCACAAGATATCACGAAGTAGTCCGGTCTCATTTCGTGAAATAGCTGAAACAAGCCGAAAAGTCACGAACTTGGGCGCCCAATCTTGTCCCAAAACTAGTACATCATTTCAAAACTATTTTCATATCCCGAACTACCTTGTGTAGCAGTAGCGGAATCGGCTAATCCCTTAACTTAGAGTCTCCTCTGATCTGACGGGTCACACAGGTGAGTCGGTTCAAACCCCAGGAAAGCCAAAATAAAAATTCTTTCTTCCTCGAAAAAGTTAAAGAATAAATCAGAGAAATCGAAGTGATCTCGAGATATCTCGAACTAATTCGGCTCTCACTTCTTCAAATAGCCGAATAAAACCGACAACCTACAGACTTAGCGTGCCCAATCTTGTCCCAAAAATTTCAACTTTGATACGTTCCTGAGCGTCGCGAATCCTTTACTTCACGCTCCGCCGAAGTAATTACTCTTGATGTGAAATGTTTGTTTCATTACCACGCCTTGTTTCTATTGTTAGCCCATTAACTTAAACGAGTGAGCAAGACCTTTCTAAAAATATGCTCTTTATCTTTTCAATTAAGTTTCCAAATCAAATGACTCATTCAGTAATCGACTCAAAAATCGTTTGTGTGTTTATGTATGTTTGATTCGATGATTGATTTTTTTGCTAGTTTCTTAAGTAATTAAACTAATGACTAATATTCATTTCAGGGGTTAAAGATGGTATGGCTAACAATCAACATTTATATATCAATAATATTACTTATTGTAGCCACGGAGGGAACAACAAGCAGAATGTTTACATGCGGTAAGCTTTCACAAAACGAAGTAAATTAATAACACCGTTCTAGAAATTTGTCAGGTGGTTTTTGTGTAGGGTGTCTCCCGGTGGTATACTATTCTTCATACATCCGGCAAACTATATACTACTTTTTTAGCTCTTTTTGTATCTTATCTTACTGAGTATTTATTTAGTTAATACCATGGTTAAGCTCCTTCTTCTAATCCTCGTCTTTTTCTTCTTTCCACATAAAAAAAAATAAGCTCACTGGATTATGAGTGCGAGAATTCAGCTCAAATTATCTAAATAAGTTTTTACTCTTTTCTCCTTCCCCCTCCGGCAGGTATCATTAATGCATACTCAGTGGAATATGAGGCACTGAAAATTGCAGCCAGCAATTCGTCATTCATACAAAATATTTCAATTATCGTGCAAAAGTTTGACTTTTCGGAGAGTGCGCATCTGTTTAATCAAGGTATGATGACTGGGAGTAATTAATGCTGTCAAGAACGGTAAATACAAATATATTTAAAAACCTTATATTTGTAACACAAAATAAACGCCCGAAAGCCAGGACTAAAATCTTTGAGTTAATTACTGGAAGTTCAAACTTTTTTTTTTTTTCCGGTGTTGTGAAGAGTTACATTGTCGAGTTGTAAATAACAGTTAATGCGCTAAAAATGTGCAGGATTACAAGTTTGTATATTACCTATAATTCTTTTTTGTAAGTTTTTATGCTGACAACAAGGTCTGAAAACGAAAAATCGCTAACGGCGATCAGTTAAATCTGAATAATATTGTCGGACAATTGATATCAAAATTGTTACGGACAAATTTCTACAGCTTGACGTGTGAGTCTCATTAAAGTTAAGTGGCATCCCCGTTTGAAAAAAAAAATAAACCGGGGAGAAAGCACTG
Source organism: Porites lutea (assembly GCF_958299795.1). NCBI lineage: Eukaryota > Metazoa > Cnidaria > Anthozoa > Scleractinia > Poritidae > Porites > Porites lutea. The sequence goes on from NC_133208.1 coordinate 28,746,578, forward strand.
TTTACTGGGTTCACTGTTTACCTGATGATGCGTTCTTATTTGCTGAATTTCAGTAATAATATCTCTTTCAGCATCAAATTTTATTCAACAAAACATAGCTGTCCTTATAGAGGGAAGCAAGGCGAAAACCCCAGCGTGCGCCTTCTCTATAATAACTGGCATTCCTCTTATCAAGCTGCAAGGACACAGCCATCCATTCGAACAATGTGGAAATGCAATAAAAATTGCAGCGGACTACAGAGAATTTACGCATGCCTCCCTTGATATCCTGAGTGCATTCCAATGGCAAACGATTGCATTAGTGTTTGATGGTAAAATTGAGCTTGAGATTTTCTGTCTTAATATTTACGCCTTTATGGAACGATAACTGTGTTGGTTTGTCTATTCAAAGAACTGCATTTTGTATTTACACTGTATGTATAGCTTGATGATAGGACTTAGTTATAGCTCGTTGCAACGACGTCGACGTCTCGTGTAGAAATGGTTACAAATGACTTACTTCATTATAGCAAACGCTATTCAAAGTTTGGAGGAGGGAGGCAATAAAATATTAGTGAAAAACATGTTTTTTTTTCTTTTTTTGAATCAACGTACATTTTAATACCTACAAAGGATGCTATAGGAGAAGTTTCAATCTGTCTTCAACAAACTCTCTTAACGGTTCATTTTTTTATTGTATCTTTTTCCTTTTTTCCCGGAAACCAGGTAGATTCTAGAAAAGCTGAAACAATAAAACAGGTTTATGTTATCTCTTTTTAGAGAAACTTATGTACCAGGCCAGCTATTTTTACGCGCTGTCTCGAAAATCATCGGCACCAGCACTATCTGTGAGCATAATCCCTTTTACTGGGCAAGGGAGACCTGAAGATAGAATGGGATCTATTTTACGAGCGATGGACGAAGTAAGAAGTATTGAGCCAGAAATAATAATGCTCTACGCTACAAGGGAAAGCACTGAACTCTTTCTACAACAGGTAATACTCGATGTAGCATTATTTTCCGTGAGCACTATGTTCTTTAAGACATTTGACTTTGATCAAAAGATTAAGTATCTTTTTTTTTTTTTTTTTTACGTTCAAATGGCTGAAAGGAGTTTTTGCTCAGATTGTTTTATGTTTTAAAGTAACATGGAAAATCTTGCGTCGACAGTTGTTATTTTGTTGTTGGTGGTGTTGTTGTAGTCATGGTATAGAATAAAGTATACCATTTTTTTTTTTTCACACAGAAACCATACAACCACAAGAAAGGTTTCAAATGGATACTTCAGGGAGAGGTAAGACAAGGGAGTTGTCTAAGTAAGGACCTTAAAAAAAAAAAAAAAGAAAGAATAAGACTGCCAGCTCATCATCATCATCATCATCATCATTATTATCATATTCATTAAGATCATCATCATAAATCTTAAATTCATTATCATCATTATCATCATCATCAACTTCATCATCGCGACCGAAAATAATCCGGTGGTCAAAACTAATCTGCGCAAGAAAAAAAAAAAAAACTTGTCAACGCAGCACACTGCATAGAGCGCTTCGATTTTCATACAATTTTTTAGAAAGAGTCTAAGTTATTGATCAATCCTTTTTCATTTTTCTCAGCACGAAGTATATATACAGTAAAAACCCGCGTATAAGAACCTAGAATTTTGGAGTTCAGGCTGAACAGGTTCTTACATTTTGGGGTATTTTTCCAATAACAGGCTGATTAGGTTGTTAGTAGGTTCTTACTTGCAAAAGTTATTATAGTGATAGCATTCGGGGAACTGCAATAGTACTAATATGCTATAATTGTAAAGCATTTACAAAAATGTCAAGCCTCGTTGTCGAAACAAGTCCTGTATCATGGGCCTGACCAAATTTCAACAGGAAAAATACAGTATACCTGCCTTGTTTACCAATCAATTCCTTGCTGTACAGAGCAAAACATGTTTGGCTATTTACAGTATATACAGTACACTACAAAAATTTTCACAATTAAAATTCAGAATTTGAACATCAAATCTGGATTGTTTTTTTATATAGGAACCCATTTTTCTTTGTCAGGCTGAATAGGTTCTTATATATTTGGGTATTAAAATGCAAAATTTCAGCCTGTAGGTTCTTAAATCACTAGGTTCTTATACGCGGGTTTTTACTGTATTGTTTGACTTTCAGATTTCACTAAACTTGAGCAGCCACGGAAACAATGTGGTTCTAACCATGAATTTTCCATACATAAAAAACCAAGTTTTTGAGAAGATGGAGAACAACCTCAAAATAATCTACAACTATACCAACAAGGTATGTCATGCTATTCTGTGATTTGATACAACCCGTGAGAGAGCGTTCTGTTAGAGAATCGAAGATTTAAATTCTTTATAAAGCTAATAACGGCGTTTGATGTTTTTCTAGTATCGATATGTCTTTACGCACAACCCTAAGCGATGTTTTTATAAGTAAAAGTGTTGGCTTTCCGAACGAGGCCAAAATCTGCAATTTCCACTCCTATGCGAGACGACGAGTATCCACACGTCACTTTATCAGAGTCTCCCCCTGCGGTATCCTAATTTATTTCGCTTTGAAATTAATGATGAATCAATGAATGTCGTATACATTCCTGTTTTCAGATTGAATTAATGGAGAAATGCTTATTTTTTCAGGGGCTTCTTGCACTAGCTTACGATTCCGTCGAAGTTCTAAAACGAGCACTGAACGAACAGCCATGCTCTTCTATTAATGGCACGGCCGTTACTATGAACGATACAGCTGAAATATTAGCTTGTATAAGAAAGGTAACCAGTGTTGAAAGGTATTGGAACGGTATCATATGAAAGTCTGATTCTAATTCTTTTCCAGACGTTTTACAAATATACCCTTAATTGAAACTTTTTGCCCGGATGAAACTGATTACGACAACAGGAACTTGAATCTCATTTAACTCCGGGTAGCAATTTATGGAAGCTAATTTTTTAGCTAGGTTAGCAAAAACCCCTTGATTCCATGGGTTATCTAGAACTATGTCATTTATTAAAAAGGTATTTCAAGGTAAGGGAGCTTGACTTCCAATAATGATTTAAATTTTTCATTTATTAACTAGTCTTATTATTCATTCAAAATATTTCCCCGATTCTCATTGGCTAAAAGCACACGCATAGTTCACCATAACAAGCTACTGATGACCAAATTTGGAGGAATTTCGCGTTTAATGAACCGATGACATCAACAGTGTAGCTTTTTTGCAGCTTGTTCACCGAGAAGACCTGGGGACGAGGTTGAGTTGTTTTGGCTGTGAAAATAAAAATGGCGGACATTTCATTCGTTTGAAGAGTAAGAACTAGGCGAAATAATTGGTTAAAAAACATGGTAAGAACAGCAAGAAGACAACTCGAAGGGCGACATCTACTATTTGGAGAATATTTACGGAGCTGAACAACCCTAACGTGCACTATGCATATGGAAGATGGATCGATGGAGGTAAGAATGTTTTAGCCATGTTTTTAAACTAGGAATTATTTTTAATGAATAATAAAACAATTATTGAATTCGGTTTTCGCATTATATGAAGAATTATGGAGATCAAGAAAAGGTGTTATCCGCCTCGGCCTAAGGCCTCGACGGATAACACCCTCCTCGATCTCCATAATTCTTCATAAGATACTAATTAATTGTTAATTAACTGCCCGTCCCTCCATAGCTTTTAGTCTCTTGGCTCTCGTCACTTCTGTGTCTTCACCCATGACCACTGTGTTTAACAGGTCGATATGAGTGGGAGAACAGGAAAAGTCAATTTTGACGAGAAAGGAGGTAGAAAGGAGGTTAATCTGGAAATTCTGAACCTACAAAACAATTCTTTTAGAGGAGTGAGTATTCTCCATTGTTTAACTTCCTTATACGGTGTGCTTCTAATTGCCAGCAAAACTGCTGGCGTACAATTCAAAGTATAGCGCGTGTATTCAAGATACAGTGTAGGAGAGAATACATATATCGTGCCTTGATTGTTTCTTAGAAAACGGAACTTTTATAGAATGAAGCTAAGACATTTATTTGTTGTTCGGACCCAGAATCGTAATATTTTGTTCCTTTATATAATGTACTTCTGAGTATAAAGAAACTAACAATTACGATTCTAGGCCTAGACACTGACTAGGCCTGGCGAGAGTGTAAGGCTTAAGGTAATTATTTTGAATTCCTGTTTTTCGTAAGAACAGTACAAAACATATTTGTATAGAACATCTTTACCCAGCACAGTATTTGCGTGTCTAAGAGTTATTTATTATATGAACTAGCATTATTGAATGATCATAATGATTAAACTCCATTCTCGCTCGTAGGTAGGTACGTGGAATTCAACCACAGGTGTTACGATGTTTGGAAATATTTCACGTAACTCAAAACCTTCATCTACTGCAGAAACTTTGGAAGGGAAAAAGTTGAGAGTTGTCATAGTGGAGGTAAAGAAGCCTTTAATTAAGAGTGTGATTACGAGATTAGCTATGGGTACAAAAAATGAAAAATATAACACAGCAAATTCGAAGCAAATGCTAAAGGCCTGGGCGGGGTATTAACTTGTAAGTCCTTGAGTAGAGGTATGTTTAGTAAAATGTTATGAAGCCGGGCGTTAATTAATATAAATTGGTGTTTCTATTTCTCTTTCTTCTCCAACACAGAATGAACCTTTTGTTATGAAGAAACAGGATGGTGACAGCGTATGGTATGAAGGATATTGCATCGATCTTTTCAAAGAACTGGCAAAAATTCTCAAGTTTACATATGAGTTCTACCCTACGCCTGACGGATATTATGGCGCTAAAACGGAAAATGGAACATGGAACGGATTGATTGGAGAGCTAATAGAAAAGGTATATAATTATGTTTATGAAAATTTATACCCCAAAACTTGTGACTTTAGGGTTGAGACTTCAGAAACGAGCACTAGACGACCCTTGCGGTAAATAAATCATCCAAGTCTATTCTGTGGCCATATTATAGACCCCATTTTAGTCACTTTAGGAAAAAAACGAATTTTCGCTATCCCAGCTTAGTCATTTTCTGTTTATGCATCTACCTTATAAGGCCTTTTCACTAGGTTATTCTGAAATGAACTGACACATTTGTTAAACTTACTGTGGTGTAAATCTCTAGATAGATAGTCTAGATGGATAGATAGATAGATAGTTTATTAATATATCGAACATGGCAGTCCGTAGACTGAATTGCGTTACAATTACTTAAAACTAAGAATAAATAAATTCCAAAAAAATAAATACTAATTGAAATTATAACAAAAAACATTTCTATAAAAATGCGAAAAACTCTCTATATAAAACTATGTACAAACTAGTCTAAAAATTTATGTACACATACTTGGAATAAAAGTGTTCTTAAAACGATTTGTATGTGTACGGGGCATGGCATAAGCCCTGGACTGTCTTAGATTATGTCTGTGTTCTCTCTTAGGAGGTAAGACAGGCACGAGTTTGTGATCCGGGCATGACGTGATAGACTCGAAAAAAGCTAGTTACACAGAGCCACGCGTCTAGCGTGCAAGGTTACTAAATCGAACCTGACCAAACATTCTGAATACGACGCATAAGGACAAATGATGGAGAGCGCTCTCTTTTGCACTCGTTCGATGTCGTCACTAAGATACTGTGGAAGCGCATGATGGAAAGCTGGCGCACAGTACTCTAAAACAGGTCTTATCACGGTGCAGTAAAAATTTACAATGTCGCTCAGTGGAACGTTGGCGCGCTTTAGAAGAACAATAAAATAAAGGCGCTTGTTCGCTTTCTTAATGCACTCTGAGATGTGTTCGTTCCATTTTAAATCTGAGCTAATAGTGACTCCTAGGATTTTTACACTGTTTGATACTGATAGTTCCTTGCCATTTATCACAATTGGTGGAAAATTGTGAGTTTTCCTTTTAAAGTCAATGCGCAGCTCCTTGCATTTGTCAGCGTTCAGTTCCATCCTATTTTCGATCGACCACGCCTCAACAGCGGAAACTGCGCTTTGTACATCACTAGTCAAACCTCGCGGTATCGTTTGGGCGATAGTCGTGTCGTCTACATACTTCCAAGTGAGCGCGTCGACCTCAAGATCGTTGATCATTAATAAGAACAACCAGGGACCAAGCTTGGTCCCCTGTGGCACCCCGGCGGGGACTAGGCCCCACTCTGACCTGCAGTCTGATGACAGCTTGACACGTTGTTTCCTGTCTGACAGAAAATCCAGCACCCAAACGCGAACCCACCGTGGCATGTCCAAGGCTTCGATCTTTAAATCCCTACTAAGCAAGAGAAGATAAAGGGGACAGAGAAGGCATCCCCCATACACACCCTATTCCATACGTAATTCGACTCGAGTTATTTTTAGAATCGGGATAAAGTTACCTCGTGCGCTGTGTGGATGTTTCGTGGAGGTTTCGCATGACTAAACGCCGTGCAAAACATGTCGGGCGAAAGGCAATGAAAGCGTAAAGAGATCGAGAACATTTCTGAATACTGAAGCGAAATGAGTCGGCGCTCACTTGGGAAAAGGGAATCGCTGGACTCTTTGACAACCTGTGAAATCAGTTTACTCGAAGTTGTCGTAACCTCATTGCTTTAACAAAATGAGAAATTTCGCCGGTCTATTGAAACCGGTCGCTTGTACAATAAAGCAAGTAGGACCCCAAGTGTTATTTTTGTTGAATAATAAAAGACTAATAAAAGAATAAATATCAAACCAGAAATTGCTCTCTTCGAACTGTAAAATATAAATGATCCTGAGAGAATACTCAGTGTGTTAAGGATTTCCCTGCTGTACTGTTAGCTCTATACAAGAGAGGAAGGGCGATTCTTTTTTAATTTCCGTTTGGCTGACACAGCTTTAGCAGAAATCTCTCTGTAGTCGTTTTTGTCGACAAAACGAATAGCAATATCGCTCTTCGTGTCTTCCGCCATTTTGCTGTGCGTCAATTCGTGAAGGACGCGTGACTCTGAGCGTGGGTCATCCACGCGGAACACATTCGTGCTATGTGATTGGCTGTTGTCTAATCCCCCTTGGGATCTGTGGTCCTAAAAATAACTCGAGACAAATTACCTATTGAATAAGGTGTTTATGGGGGATGCCTTCTCTGTGCCCTTTATCCTCTCTTGCTACTAACCTAAATGTTCTGACCCCCAAAATCCTGAGATTGCGCGACCCCATTCTCAGTAAAACTTACTATAAAAACGCAACCTCATAATAGTCAATCCATTCGTGAAAATGCAACCCCATCCAGCGGTCCATACCCATTAGCCTACTACTAGGAAGTACCCCTTCCCCCAAGGTAGACGACCTAGTCCGCTGTACCGAAAGCGATTACAGTTGAATCTCTCGTACGCGGGCACCCTCGGGACGCGTAAAAGGTTTCCGCACCTGGAGCTGGCCGCTTACGGGAATGTAAAAATGCAGAGTTTTATGAGAGTTGAGAAAAATGGAGTTTTGTCAAGGTGGCAGTTAGTAGAGCTGTCCGCTTACGAGAGTGTCCTTTTGGGAGAGCTTCTACTATACTTACAAAACACGGAAATAACAACAACTGAGCTCCATGACGGCTAGTTTAGAATTCAAAGACATACATACATACTTTGGTTGAGAACGATTTTTTTGGGCGTGAAAGATGAATTTTACAAATTAACCTTGGAAGTCCAATATGCTGGCGTGACCCACTGCCCTCTAAGGGAGATAGAGGCATGACCGGAGGTGATGAGCTTCGGCTTACCTTCGTAACAATATTTTCATAAACAGGACTTGCCTTTTTTTTTCTCCTTAGAGAGCTGATGTAATCGTAGCTTCATTAACTGTCACCGAACTTAGGGCGAAGGTGGTGGACTTCACTGTCCCATTCATGTTTTACACTAATGATATTTTAATGAAGAAATCTTCAAAGGAAAACCATGATTTGCTGCAGTTCATGAGCCCATTTCACAGTAGCGTTTGGTTCTGCACTTTGAGCTCGCTGGTTATAGTTTCTGTGGCCGTGTTTGGAATAAACTACTACAGTCCTTATGGGTACAAAGACGAAAGTGGCCGTAGAACCTCGGATGAGTTCAGCTATTTCAATAGTCTGTGGTTTGCTGTGGCCTGTATGCTGCAACAAGGCGGTGATAACACGCCACGAAGCTTATCAGGTTTTTCCTTCTTCTCGTTCTTGTTGTTAATTACTTTAAAGTTAAGTTAACTTAACCCACGGAAAATATGCAAAATATAAAATCTAAGGATAATGAAAAGTACCAAGTTTCTTTGTTGACGGCTTTCAATTGTACTAAAAGCTGGAAAGTGTTTAATTTAATTAACTATATGACAATCAACATTCCCAACAATACTTGCAGTGCTGTGAAGAAAAGGCATTACTTCCTGCTGCCATGTACTGCGATCTTAAGCAACTGAGAAGGCCAAAAAGCAGAATTTAAAAGCATTGACCTTCCGCTTCGTCTGTTTTGTAGTGCTGGTTCAACAATATATATTTTTCTTTTTTTTACTGTTCCTTTTACCTCAGGCAGAATTCTGACCGGATGTTACTGGTTTTGTATTTTGATCTGGGTCTCAACGTACACTGCCAATCTGGCCGCCTTCTTTACGGTGAAATACGCGGAGCACCCTATTAACAACCTCGAAGACTTGGCAAAGTCAAATTATGAAACTGGAGTCATTCATTCAGGAGCAACTTACCAGGCTTTTAAAGAAAGCCAATACGAGACACACAAAAAGATTTGGCATAGGATGAAGGTGGCCAATACCTTTCCCCCCAGCATAGCTGAAGGTGTTCAATGGGTCAGGGAACGGGAAAGATTTGTTTTTATTTCTGAAGGACCCACTCTTAGGCATGCGGCTAAGGAGCCACCTTGTAACCTAAAATCAGGTAATTATTCCACACTCGTGGAAAAAATAGTCTGTTAAATTAATTTAAGAAACTTTAGTCCTTATCTCATTACCTAGGCGCATGTGAATATTCATTCAAAAACTGTATCCCAACTCCAATAAGACTGTGATAATAATTATACCAGTAAGTTATGGTAATTCGTAGAGGATCCTTAGTACTGAATCGGCCCGCTCAACTTATTGTATTCTATAGGATCAAATGTTGTCCTTGCAAAAAAACAATTATCTATCACACTTAAACCTAACTTTTTCCCTTTTCCTTAATAAGAAAAAAGTTTGATAAAACACACCGCGCAAAAATAGTCGGCAGTTGTTTGCTGTGGTCGTAGTATAAGATGTATAACTAAGATGAAAGACCATGAAAGCCATCCTGACACTGAAATAAAAGCTGTGAAAAATGCATGTTCGAGGCTATGCCAGGCTTCACAACCATTTCATTATTACCTTATTTGGTTTGTTTGTTTGTTTGTTTCTACAAATGGCTCTTGTTTGTTAGTTCCAGGGTTAAGTTCAACCAATGGGTTAGCATTCGCTCTTCAAGCAAATGATCCTCATACCATGCAATTTACACTGGCCATTCTACGTCTTCAAAACACTCTTGTTCTCGAGGATTTGTATCGAAAATGGTGGCAAACATCTAACAGTTGCGCCGATGATGAAGAAAATAAACGTAAGAATATCGCTTCATTGGATAATTTCGAGCTGTATTTGCGAAAGAGAATTAAGCCAGAACCGGTGTTAAATCAAGTTAATTTGAAAATTGAAATTTTTTTTAAGGCTCAGAACTTAATAATGACAACCCTTGTTAGAAAAACTGATATTACAGAATGGATTTAAGCAGATCGGCTTCCTTTTGTATTTCCTTTCTGGCCTTACATAGGCATTCACGCCAAATTATATTTTGTTACTTGCTAATTTAACAAAAGGACAATTGTGATTCTTTACAGCATCTTAGAGTCTCTGCTTTTGGGTTCTTAAACATGGGACCACACCCAAAGACAATATTTAAAAAGGCTGTGCACAGTAACCTAACTTAATAACGTAATATAGGGGTAACATATAGGATAATTGATGCAGTTTCATCTAAACTAAGGGCGGTGGACTTTGCTCCCCATTATATGCGATGTTCCTTTTTTTTTTTTAAACATTGTCTTCTTTTTTCTTTCTTTTCAGTTTTGGAGCAGAAGCAGATTGATCTGAGAAGTATGCTTGGTGTCTATATTGTTCTTATTGGCGGCATGGTTTTAGCATTTATCACGCTAATGGCCGAAATGTACTGGGAGAGAAGACTAAGGAGAAGACTGCTTAGCGCGTTTCGAAAGTAATTACAAAAAAAGTAGAAACTGAGCACATACTCCATTTAAAAATTGTTGCGTAAGGTAACGATTATTAATGCCCAGTACAGTATTTCACTACACAAAAAGCAGATATTCACAATAATTGTAAAGGAAAAGGATGATGATCATTATTTCTAACTTTTTAGTTTTCCACTTTTCTTTCACTTCGAGATGCAGGACAAAGATTTCTGCTGCAAAGAACAGCTAGAGAAACAATTTATAAATACACTTCCCCTGGCATTGACATGAGCAATGTCCAACGTGTCATATCTACCGTTAGCAAATGAAATGTCTGTTTTAAGGTTTCCTGACAAATCAGTAAAAATGAATTTATAAATAAATGCTAGTGTACACCAGGAGCACTACCGGTAGTAATGCATTTCCTCAATCATTTGGGGTAAAAATATTACTGTATTACATTATTATTTTTTGTTAGGTGAAGTCAAATTAAATGACGCTTTGTAGCTATAAACAGTGTGGTTAGTTGTTATTATTCCTTCAGGCCCCGTCCACACGTATCCAGATATTTTTTAATCTGCGCTTTTTTAGGTTAGCAAACATTTTGTAATTTCTCTCAACTTCCACTGTCTTAGCTTGTTTACTGTGTTGTTTGCTTATGTCATGTTTTTTTGGTTGTTTTGTGTTAGGGATTTGTGTGGAAGTGGCTGTAGACAGAACTTCGCGAACTTCTATCTAACCACCTCCCCTCTCCCTCTCCCATCCGGGAACTTAAATAAGACGAGTGTAAGAGAAAAGTCAAGAGGTGTTTATCTGCCAACAGGCTGAGTTTTTTCCGAGTTATTTGATGATATTTCGCTTGGGTTATACGTGAAAAAATTATGCGTGGTTGTGGATAGTGACGTATCAGTGCCGCGAGAGTGTGTGATTGTGTGCGATTTCTGCACGGTGTTGACAGGCAGAACTCAGTCGGATATATGGTGTAGTAGTTGAGCTGTTGCGCCAAAATATTCTGTCTGAGTGATAAAAAACTTTTCGTCGGTGTTTAGCTTAGCTGATTGTGCCTTGAAAAACCAATTCTCGACTCAGGAAAATTGGATATGGGTCAGTCTAGTTTCAGCGGGCTCTTGTATGGCTTTGAACCATTTAGGCCGGTTTTTGCAGAAAAGAAGGTGACAATTTGTGTACTATTTTTCAGTTTGTTTTCTATTCCATGCGAAATCCTGTCGTTTATCGGACCGTGAAAAAGTATTGTTTTGCTAACTATTAAAGTTGACACCGAAACGTTAACCAGGTACTTTTTGGCCGCAGTTCACTCAACTTAAAAATTCAGTCTAGACTGAAATGACACCGGTTTCAGATTACTGAATAAGTGTTCTAAAGTTTGCGTCATTTTAAATAAAGGACTTCAAGCTCATAGTTACATCATGGGTAATCAGGGCAAGATGGCGGTAAATTAGAAGACTGTTATTAAAATTCAAAGCCAGCTAATTGTTTTTGCTGCTCTCTCTCTTTGAAAAGAGTAACTTTGGTTACGAGTTCACAGAAACAATACACTAAATCTGGAGTGCAGAAGAAGTCCATGATCAGTTTTAGAAAACCTCAATTTTTCCACACATTTTCTGTAATTTTGATACTGTCGAATTACAGAAAATGTATGGGAAAATCAAGGTTTTCTAAAAACTGTTCACGGACTTTGCACTCCAGATTTAGTGTACTGTTTTTTGAACTCGTAAGTTACTCTTCTTAAAGAGAAGCATCAAATTTATGAATTCAGGAAGAAATAGCTGGCTTTGAAATTAATGCTTATACAAATCTTCCAATTTCCCGCTATATATCTTCCCCTGATTACCCATGATGCAACTATGAGCGTCAACTCCTCTATTTGGATTGGTTGGAAAGGCCTCTAAGGACCACGCCACTAACCTACTGCCCTACGTCAGATAATGGCTTTAATCGACCTTTGAATGATTTTTTTTATTATTTTAAATTGCCAAGTAGTCGAAATCAGTTGACTTTTTGCCTAACCCGGTTTTCAAAAATCCAGGTATATATCGATTCAAATATTAGTTGGAAAAGCCACATTAACTATACTGCCAAAAAAATCAAAAGAAATATAAGTATTCTCTCTAAGCTTCGCTATTTTCTAAACACAAAAACGTCTTGTATTATACCTTAGTACAGCTGTTCTTAAACTATTCTGTAATAACCTGAGGTAATCATATCAGTCAACTTTGCAACCTTTATGTAATTTGCAAAAGAAAGCTACCGTACAGTCACGAAGCACGTTAACTTTTGGAGTCATCTCGTAAATCAAGGTGATGAACTGATCAAGTCCATCAATGATTCCTAGTGGTTGCTGGACTACTTAGGCAAGAGTTGGTCTGAAATGACCGTGGGCCGGCGGTTGAAAGGAAACAAAAAGTATGGTGATCAAACTGACGATTCTCTCCTTTTTTTATTTGACGGCTACAAAGTTGAATGGCAATGAAAGTTATTGCTACAAAATAGAAGCTCTTGCCCGTCTACTTTACCCGATTCTGGAGTCACGAGCACTCTGACACTCGGCTCGCCATTGCAACAATGACTAAAATTTGCTGAACCCGTGTTACAAATTAGACAGGAAGCAAGCTTTCCTGATTTCCAGTGCCGGATCCAGACCTTGAGATAAGGGGGGACCCTGCGCCTTAGATAAGGAGGGACCCTGAGATAAGGAGGTGGGACAGTCACCAAAAAAAGTTTGGTCTAAAAACAAGGGGGCGGGGCCCCCGGGCTCCTCCCCTGGATCCGCCACTGATTGCATTTTCCAATAAGCCAATCTCTCATTGGCGGAGACTCGTTGACAGATGATAACAACATATCAGATCTACTTCAAAGTTCGTTTCAGCTACAGATGGTCACAGAGGTCAAGAACACCGGCGGAACATGACATTGGACTCGGTTACATTATATAACAATGACAAACTGAGACCTATTTTGAACCATCTTGACAGACAATTTACATGTACTTGTGTAGAGTTATCCAATCTTCACGAAATTATAGGTGGAAATCTCGATTCACACGGACTGAAATGTTAGAAGGTCACTCGGCACAGTGAATTTATAATTCACGAATCACGGCTCTAATTCACGAGTTTTCCCGATTCACGCTCTGGTTACCGGTCAATTCACGGATCACGCGAAACCCCTTCCAGACCCTGACCAAGTACAAAAACAAATGACGATAGAGCGGTTTTCATTTGAGTGTCGAAAAGTAATTGGTTTTGCACTTACTACACGATGCGATTGGCTTAAAAGATTCGCGCCACCTTTTCATCCAATCAGAAGTAAAACCAAAGCCAATTGTGACGCGCTCGCATGCATTTTCCCGCGCTTTGCGTCAGCCACATGTAATTACTTCGAGTTTTGATTGGTTCAATGTATTGTCTGTGTCCTATGTGATTGGCCAGAGTAATTACTTTGGTTTTGGTTTTACGACACTCAAACGAAAACCACTCTATCTATGCGAATCGAATATGGTTTACTTATTTTCTTCGATGTTCTGAATAGAAAGCTAGGCTACTCCTCTAGTAACTGTGTTTCTTAAGGTTTTCAAATCACTGAGGAAATATAAGGATTAAGTTTAACTATGACACAAATAATCTTAAAGCCGACATTTTGCGACGCCGCCACTGGTTTCCCCGCAAAATGACGTCTGAGAAACAAGCGCAGAAATTCCATCCTGATGACATGTCACTACCCAGATCTGAGTAGTGCTTCTGATTGGTTGAGGCAAATATCTCACGCGGCATGACCAATCAGAAGCACTATCGAGTTCTGAGTAGTGCCACGTCATCAGTATGGAATTTCTATGCTCGTTTCTCCCGGGAAACCAATGGTGGCGTCGCAAATTTTTGTCTGTTTCTTCAGACTAGTTTTTTTTTTTTTTTTTTTTTTTTGCGCAACGAAGGGGAGTTGGTAGGGTATAATTAGGTAAGACACTTTTTCAGCGACTTTGAAAGCAAACACCAAAGGTCCGTGAGTGAGGTTTTCGGTTTTCTTCCCTCTTTTTGTTTTATTCTCCATTGGGTAATTTCTTTTTTATTCAGGGCGCTTTGAAATAAACAGCGTCCAAGGGATGGCGATTCATTTCGGCTGTTATGAGGTAATGATTTGTTTGTAACCTCTAACTCTTAATCATGGAAAATTTGCTGTACAGCTGCATACAGCTTGTTTATGAAACGAAACGGCTCATAACAGTCTTGTAACGTACTTAAAACATGAAAAGAGGCAGGACACCAGAAAAGAATGAGATCGCTTTTTAATCAAATACTTTCCTATACTTTAGCGGGGAGTTCCAGACATGACGGCAAGAATCGTCTTCCGTATCTCAGTTGTGGCTCTCCTGGTCTACAGCGCAAAAACTAAAAAATATCCTGCAAGTGGAAGAACCGAGAGCTCCTTCTTTGGCTGGATGTTGCGAGGACACGTATACGACACTCTTCTAGCGGAACTTCCCTTTACATGCGTATTCAAGTGTCGCGAAGACAATCGATACCAAAGTTTTAACTGGGTAATCTCTCTTCTCACCTGCGAATTTAACAACAGGACAAAGGAAGCCAGGCCAGAGGACTTCATTCCAAACCCAGAGAGATCTTACTATCCACGCGATTTAAAGAGAGGTGAGCCAGTATACCAAGGAGGGGGGACTTCCTATAATGGCCTAGTACGGGGGGGGGGGGGGGGTCCGACTGGAAGGGGACTATTTAAAATTTTGCTTGAACTTCGCTTGAACAGTTAAGCTCAAATCTGTCTTTTGGAGTAAATTGAAGACCGATGCTCAGATGTCAATAAAAATAAAGGTGGAAGTTCCACGGGAAAGGCTTTTTAGTAACAAATTTATCTGGAAACTTTTAAAGTCCTCGTGGCGGGTACGTCAACAATGACGTTATCATGGAAACCGAGTTTTGACAGCCGTGTTTTCAAAATTAGCATTTTCTCTTAAAACTGAGGTTTTATTTCTATTGTTACTAATCGTATCTTTATAGTTATCACTTACTTTAGCATTATTTACATATTATAAGTCACATTTATTGACAGCATGGACGCACGTGGTGCCAAAAATAAGATGTGCTACGGCAGCAGGCCGTGCCAGAGCAGAACCTTCTTTACCCGCGTTCAATAAAACTCT
>NC_133208.1:28766924-28769424 GCF_958299795.1 Porites lutea
GAAATCAGAATGATTTACTGCAATACTTAGGCCAATTGTCCGACGAGTGTTTCCCCCCTTTACTCGACCCTAACTTCAGGACTTTGATAAATTTTGTCCATTTTTGGTAATTTGGTGCTTTACTGCTCCATCAGCTGTCCACGCAACAGAAATGATGCCTTCACGTAAAGAAAATCTGTATATTATTCGCATGAGAGGAAGCATTTCCTCAGTTAAGCCAAGATGGTGGGAGAGCAACACCTTCCGTTCGTCCTCTACGCGGTATGTACCGCTGTGCTTCTTGCTCAAGGAAGTCAAGGTACCATGAAGTATTTGCTTATTGAAATATTTTAATAATATGCTTTTGAATGCTGATATTTGACGGTCATTTTCTACGGTAAAATTCATGAAAGATTCATTTCAAGAAAGAACGTGGGAATCGGGGGTGGGGCGCGCAAGGAAAGCGCAAGATACTGAGCTATGTTCAAGGCCATCGCGTAGAAGGCGTTTTGAAATTATTAAGAAAATATTGCAGCCACCGTAAATAGCCCAGAGGCAACCTGAGCTTACTTTTACTAAGACACTTTTCTTCTCTTATAGCAATCAGTTTCAAAGCTGGAAAAACCAACTTCACTGTCAAAAGTCCAGGGTTGTTCGCCTGTGAGACGATCACATTTGCTGAATCGTTCTCTGGTGGAAAGCAAGTAAAAGTCTTTGCTTCCTTTGGTCACTCAGTTAACAACCAGGCCCTTGGTAATGGTGCTGCTACTTGGGTGGAATCGGCAGATAGAACTCAATTCCGCGCTTGCATCTACGAGTACAGCGACGGCTCAAATTCAACCGCTGAGATAAACTGGATTGCCCTTCAATCTGCTCCCAAAGGAGTACAACTAGGAACCACTTCCCTGGACTCTTGGACTACCAGAACAGAATGTAAAAAGATCGACTTTCCTCAGGTACGTTCCATTTTGCTATGATTACCTACAAGCTAGGTTCCCATGGGCGATTAACCTAAAAAAGGCAGAAACTGGTGAGTTATGTAAGGTATAGTTAAAGGATGTAACTCACGACCGCCAATGCGATTCCTCTAAAGGAACTTAACCAGCTGTTCAATCAATAAATTTAGACAGAAAATTGACGTCACTTAAGTTTCAAGTTCAATTACCTGTATACATTTGTACGTGCTATTATGCACGGACTTCATGATTTAACAGGAAATGACGATAAAAGTCTAAAACGTGAATCGTTAGTTTGTTTTAATTTCAGAACGATTAATAAAATGAAACAGCGTACTTTGTACTGTGATCTTTTGTTGCGCGGCTCTCCCTCTTTGTTTTCCTGTATTTTGTTTGGCTGTTTTTTTGTTTTGTTTTTTTGGAATGCGCAGTATTATAACTAAGACAGATGTCCGTGACTCCTTGACCCACACTAGCCCACTCTTATTATCACCTATCCCCACTCCCCGACCTCAAACCCTCTCACTCTTTCATCCGTTGATTATTACACTCTCAGATATGAGAGTCGAAAAGCAATAAAACATTGGCATTAGTCAGGCTTACGCTCCCCACCGTAAATCTATTTAGAGAATCTTTCATGAAATATATTCTTTAAAGACAGTACACAAACTGAAATCAAATTATTTAGGAAAGATATTAGAAGATATAACTTGTATTTTTGGCCAAATTTGTTTTGTAATTTAAATAACTTTACACAAAGTAATTATATTTTACGATAGCTGGTACTGTTTGTAAAATATTTTTGTCCTTTTCTTACGGCTTCAATGTGAGTATCTCCTTCCAAAAGAAGTTTTTTCTGTATGTGGGTTAAAGTCCGTGTAATATTACGAATCGCGCGTAAATAAATCAGAAAGATTCTTTTTGTTGTTGTTGCAGCTGCTGCTGTTGTTGTTGTA
The DNA here is from genome assembly GCF_958299795.1 of Porites lutea. NCBI lineage: Eukaryota > Metazoa > Cnidaria > Anthozoa > Scleractinia > Poritidae > Porites > Porites lutea. The sequence goes on from NC_133208.1 coordinate 28,768,816, forward strand.
CAGAGATGAAGCACTGTTTACTAGATTGCTCGAATTAACTTAAGTCACGGTCCCTGATTATAATTTTTGGTGTTTACACCATGATGAATGAGTTGTAAATTTCCTTTGTCTTTTTTTTTTTTTTTTTTTTTGTTCGTTTGTTTTTTTCAGGGTCTTTAACTCATTCATCTTTTTTCTTTCCTTATTTAAAGCGTTTTGCGACTCCTCCAATCGTACTTGCGACTCCTAGTCACCAGTTTCCTGAGAGACCTCAAGACGCCATGGCAGTGTGGGTGGAGGAGTTGACTGAAGACAGTTTTAAAATCTGTCTTAGGGAAGTAAAAATTTTCGACGGACTTCACAAAGGCATTACTATTGTAAGCAGAGATAAAATACTTTTTTAAAGACCTGTATCCAATTGCATCGACTTTTCTTAGCTACACATATATTGTATTGTATACAAAATTTACCAGAATACTTACAAATAAATAGTCGAACTAACCATACATTTTTAGTTTTGAAATATCATTCCTCGCAGTTATTCCTTTATTAGTGCCTAAACTACATAAAAAAAGGACAAATATATGTATAAAATACCTACAGTGATAAGAAAGTAATTGATTCTATTGG
>NC_133208.1:28774424-28796924 GCF_958299795.1 Porites lutea
AAGCGTATCGGCCGCACATAAACAGTTGGAATGACGTTTTTGAAGCTGCCTCGTCCCCAGTCGCTCGCGTTGCTGGCCTCCCTTTCTCGCGCTTCTCGATTGTTTCGTTCTCCCTACTAAGCCTTGGGAAAGCCTGTAAAAAAGGCACTCTTTAAGGGACCAAATGTGTGGGGATTTCTAAACTACACAGCCGTTTTATATCTTTATCACAGATATTTGCCAGCCAAGATGGAGTTATTTTGGTGGTTACTGTTACTTCACAAGTCGTGCATGCGCCTCGTGGCTGACCGCTGAATCAAACTGTTCTACGATGAGTTCCAATTTGGTAACGGTTCACAATCAAGAAGAAAATGTCTACATTCAACACCGTCACAACGGAGAGAGATCTTGGATTGGACTCAATGACCGAAGTGTGGAGGGCTCCTTTGTGTGGACAAACAAAAAAATAAGTAGTTTTAGGTTCTGGGCCCCACAGCAACCGAACGACTGGAAAAACGAAGACTGTGTTCACACTCTTGGCGCCAAGCATGGTTACACTTGGAATGATGTGCCATGTACTAACTGTTACAACTACACTTGTTTTAAAGGTACTAAGCGTAGCATTATGAAGATATATAACCGTATATATCTTAATCTTCATGTTCCAGATAGTGAATCTACTGAGTTAAAACTACATTAAAAAAGGTCGAAACACAATGACAGCATGTTAGGCAGATGGTTAGACAGATTGCTTAAAAAGCACCAATCAGTTTCATTATTAGAAACATAGGGAAACAAGTCGTATACATTTGCATTTAAAAAAATGTTCATTGACCTAAAAATGGCCGCAAAAGCCTGAAAACGGCGTAATCAAAAGAAGTTCATACTTTGGAACCACGGGAAAAGTCGCGCTAACCTCCGCTTACTTTTTAACCCGCTCTTCTAAACACCTCTTTGCAAATTAGTAACGAACATAAGTACATACGTTAACTCAGGGCACGCTTACGACCCTTTTTGCAAGTTCCTTTTTTCAAACATTTTTTTTTTGCCTTGCCAGTGTACGTCAATTACCCAACTAAAACACAGTATATTCTTTTTAAACAAGCTTCATTAACAAGAAAAGTCATGTTGTTTGACAAGAAGCCTCTGCGTGCTTACTTTTTAGACTTGGACGAATGTACCATTGGTTCCCATTCCTGTGACGTCAATTCCGTTTGCCAGAATACCGTGGGTTCATACGCATGCTCGTGTAATGCCGGGTACACAGGAGATGGAAAACCCTGCAATGGTATTTAAGATAAACTGTCGATCTTTTATGTGCGACCACCTCTCCTAAGCGACCCATAAGTCGAGATGGAGCTACACATATCGTAACTTTGAAATTGCACACACTAAATTGTTTTTCAAAGAGACGACCTACTCTAATCTGAAGGTTCTTAAACAAGACGACGAAACCATTGAAGGTGAAATGTTTGTGTGCAAAAGCTCAACACTGTCATGTCATTTTGGAAAAAAGCCTAAAACCATATTTGTTAAAACATAAAAACAACAAACAAACAAGAACAAAAAAAATGGATACATTCACCTTAGCGACCAGATGCAAACCATCAGGTAGATTTAATATTAGTTATTCTAACGCTTTACGTAACTTACAATTCTCATGCAGATATCGACGAGTGTTCTATCAACTCTCACAGCTGTGACGTTAATGCGCTTTGCAGCAATACTGTTGGATCGTACGCATGCGCATGTAAAGCAGGATTCACAGGCGATGGAAAAACATGCTCTGGTAAGCTGTTGCGGTGTTGTAAAAAACGTTTCCAAAACGATGTGTGTGCCTGGATTTTTTGTATTCGATCTTTACATTTAAACATGTAGAAGACGATGGGCATATGACCTCAATGGTTCGATATGACAATTACAGTAAAACTAGAAATACGTATCTCGCAAAATTTCACTAAACTCGGTCTTGCACAATTGTCAAGCCCAGCCGGTTAGAAAATAATTGGGTGACCAGGCTCTAAGCTGTCGTTAGACCTGGGACTCCTTTCTCTCCTGTCTTCTTTTTTGTTTCTTTATTCTATTTGATGTTTAAATGCGTATTTTAAAGCACATTCACCATTATTTCGGCTTAAACTCCAATCAATTTGATCAATAGTATGCCAACCGAGAAAACAGGGTACTTTGCTGTTATATTTAATAAAAATTCGTATTGAATCGTTATGCATTTGAGAAAGGAAATTTACCCCCTCGAATACTCCCTCTTACTATAGCTGTTCTGATATAAAGCTAAGAGGAAGTCTCACGTATAAGCTATCTTGAGACGTCCTCGCCTTTTGAGATTCTTTCCTTTCGAATTGTGTTTATTACGTGTAATCAGAAACTCATAAGGGGTTGAAACGTGTAACTCTCATATGTTTGCTTTTTGCGATGCTCGTGATTATTCATTTTCGAAAGTACCATATTTGGAACGAGAAGAAGAGATAACAGACCAATCAAACTTCGTAAAAAATGTGACGTAATTTTACTTTACGTTTCCGTGCCCGCTTAAAAAAATGGCCTACTAACCGAGGAAAAACTCCCGAAAGCAGAGAAAGCTTTTAAAGGTTGAAACCAGGAATCTTACCGAAATACTGAGCAGGATGTTATTGCCTTGCCAACCGGGCCAAATGTTACATTGTGAAACCCATTGACGTCCTCGCAACTTCTTGACGTTGTCACTTCAAAAAAAGATGCCTCGTTGACCCTTTGAACAGTAAACTAAAAACTGCAAATAGGCTTTTAAAATTGTTATATTACTAGTCTAGAATAAACTGTAAAAAATATTTTCGAGTAAAATTCATTAGCTTCGTACCGAAAAGTGTCCAAACCCTGAACCTGACATCTTCGCAAAAAGTGATGCGTGTAATGAATGTGAGAAGCATTGAATCTTAAATTCAGCTTGGATGTTGTAGTCAAGATCGTGTGTTGAGCTAATTTTATGAATGAACAAAGTCAAAACAATAGACAGAGAAGCCGTTTCTTGAAAATTTTTATTCAAAATCCAAAAGGTTAATCCTTTAAAGCAATTCGGAAAAAACTAGTTGGATCGTGGATCCTTTCACGCAAGTGTACGGAGCCCTAAAAAAGTGAAATCGACTGAGCACATGGCAAAATTCAACACAAAATCCATCTCAAATCATGGCACATTTTGTAATTTTTCTTTCTCGCCGAAGAGAAAAATTTATAAAACGTCTATGAAACATTTAAAAATACATAAATTCCGTTTCAAAAACGTAATTGCCTTCGCAATAGAATGCAAAATGTACCTGAAAATTCAGCAAAAACTTCGCTGCCTTGGTTGCATTTAACAGACCATGCGCTCCGACATGAAGAAAACAAGGTTGAATTCCTCGAAGGACGATTTCTTGATGAAAAGCTTCCCTTCCTCCACAAAAAGAAGGCTGAGTATTCTTTTGAACGTTTTGTTTCCACTTTTTGTCTTTTAACGGTGTATTTTTAACCTTGAAATGCAGAACTCTTGCCTCAAAACATCTGCATGGTGATAGTGCGGCAGCCATTTTGTTGAAAATGGATATCCGCCACTAAGGTTTCCAAATACGGTAAAAGTAAATATTTACGAGCATTGAACACGAGCTACACGTTTCAACCCCTCATGAGTTTCTGGTGTAATTTAATGTTTCCCCCTCCGTTTATATGTAAAAAAGGCCAAAAAAATCGGATTACCTATAGTATCTAGTTAAGCGGGGTTAACGCATACAGAAAATGAGAGTATCACTAACCAAGAAGGTTTCCTCACTTTTTTCGCTAGATATCGACGAGTGCTCTACCAACTCTCACAGCTGTGACGTTAATGCGGTGTGTAGTAATACTGTTGGATCTTACGCATGCGCATGTACAGCAGGATTCACAGGGGATGGATTCACATGCACTGGTGAGCCATTTGAGTTTAATTTCGTTTGTATGATATGTTTGTTTTTTGAGTGAACAACAACGACAGCAATGCAAAAGTCTTTTGTGCTCTTCTCGCTTTTTACAGTTAAAGTTTTGGTTTGGCAGGAGTTTAAATTAATTTTAGTGTTAATGCAATGTTTGTGTGCAAAAGCTCAACACTGTCATGTCATTTTGGAAAAAAAGCCTAAAACCATATTGGTTAAAACATAAAAACAACAAACAAACAAGAACAAAAAAAATGGATACATTCACCTTAGCGACCAGATGTAAACCATCAGGTAGATTTAATATTAGTTATTCTAACGCTTTACGTAACTTACAATTCTCATGCAGATATCGACGAGTGTTCTATCAACTCTCACAGCTGTGACGTTAATGCGCTTTGCAGCAATACTGTTGGATCGTACGCATGCGCATGTAAAGCAGGATTCACAGGCGATGGAAAAACATGCTCTGGTAAGCTGTTGCGGTGTTGTAAAAAACGTTTCTAAAACGATGTGTGTGCCTGGATTTTTTCTATCGATCTTTACATTTAAACATGTAGAAGACGATGGGCATATGACCTCAATAGTTCGAAATGACAATTACAGTAAAACTAGAAATACGTATCTCGCAAAATTTCACTAAAATCGGTCTTGCACAATTGTCAAGCCCAGCCGGTTAGAAAATGATTGGGTGACCAGGCTCTAATCTGTCGTTAGACCTGGGACTCCTTTCTCTCCTGTCTTCTTTTTTGTTTCTTTATTCTATTTGATGTTTAAATGCGTATTTTAAAGCATATTCACCATTATTTCGGCTTAACCTCAAATCAAAGATAGATTTTGGGGACGTTCAAGGTTTTTTCCGTTAAACCCAAACTGAAACGCACGTCCGACAAACATATCTTAACGAAATTGATCCATAGTATGCCAACCGAGTAAACAGGGTACTTTGCTGTTATATTCAATAAAAATTCGTATTGAATCGTTATGCATTTCAGAAAGGAAATTTACTCCCTCGAATACTCCCTCTTACTATAGCTGTTCTGATATAGAGCTAACAGGAAGTCTCACGTATAAGCTATCTTGAGACGTCCTCGCCTTTTGAGATTCTTTCCTTTCGAATTGTGTTTATTACGTGTAATCAGAAACTCATAAGGGGTTGAAACGTGTAACTCTCATATGTAGTACCATATGTGGAACGAGAAGAAAAGATAACAGAGCAATCAAACTTCGTAAACAAGGTGACGTAATTTTACTTTACGTTCCCGTGCCCGCTTAAAAAAATGGCCTACTAACCCGGGGAAAACTCCCGAAAGCCGAGAAAGCTTTTAAAGGTTGAAACCAGGAATCTTACCGAAATACTGAGCAGGATGTTATTGCCTTGCCAACCGGGCCAAATGTTACATTGTGAAACCCATTGACGTCCTCGCAACCTCTTGAAGTTGTCACTTCAAAAAAAGATGCCTCGTTGACCCTTTGAACAGTAAACTAAAAACTGCAAATAGGCTTTTAAAATTGTTATATTACTAGTCTAGAATAAACTGTAAAAAATATTTTCGAGTAAAATTCATTAGCTTCGTACCGAAAAGTGTCCAAACCCTGAACCTGACATCTTCGCAAAAAGTGATGCGTGTTATGAATGTGAGAAGCATTTTGAAGCTAAAATTCAGCTTGGATGTTGTAGTCAAGATCGTGTGTTGAGCTAATTTTATGAATGAACAAAGTCAAAACAATAGACAGAGAAGCCGTTTCTTGAAAATTTTATTCAAAATCCAAAAGGTTAATCCTTTAAAGCAATTCGGAAAAAACTAGTTGGATCGTGGATCCTTTCACGCAAGTGTACGGAGCCCCAAAAAAGTGAAATCGACTGAGCACATGGCAAAATTCAACACAAAATCCATCTCAAATCAGGGCACATTTTGTAATTTTTTCTTTCGCGCCGAAGAGAAAAATTTATAAAACGTCTATGAAACATTTAAAAATACATAAATTCCGTTTCAAAAACGTAATTATCTTGGCAATAGAGTGCAAAATGTACCTGAAAATTCAGCAAAAACTTCGCTGCCTTGGTTGCATTTAACAGACCATGCGCTCCGACATGAAGAAAACAAGGTTGAATTCCTCGAAGGACGATTTCTTGATGAAAAACTTCCCTTCCTCCACAAAAAGAAAGCTGAGTATTCTTTTGAACTTTCTCTTTCCACTTTTTGTCTTAATGGTTTCTGATTGGTTGAAAACAAAAAAGAAACGAGCAAGAACCAATCAGATTAGAGCTTTTTTAGCAACAAAATTTAAGAAAACGGCCATGGTTTTCAGCAAACGACGATTTGATTTCATGTACGCAAAACAACAATAGAAAAGTTAAAAAAAATTCCAAAAACTCAAACAGTGAAAAGAACGTCTTTCCAGCTAAATGAGAAACTAAACAAGCTACTTATAACGGACTATGCTAAAGTAGAAAATAAAGAACAAAAACGGTGGCAACCACACGCAAGCCATGACAGCTCCACTTTTCAGGCATTTAAATGAACACGGATACAAGTTTTCCATGATAACAACAAGGACTTCAAGTCACGTCATTCTTTTGTTGGAGGAGGAAGGGGTCCGGTTGCTCTCTTTAAGTCTTTTGTCGAGCAAAGACCTCTATTAAAACATCCATGCGATGTTCTGTTTCTTTCTTCCTCGGTAGCAAACGAAACCGAAAATTTAAAGATCTGGTTCAAACTAAACCAATGTGCGAAAATACCATAACTAATATTTTAATGAAAGTGTCCGTAAGTGGTAGTACTAGCCTTAAAGAAAGTGAAAAAAAAGTTTACGAATCATGGTGTAAGGAAAACAACAGTCAGCAAGCTGAAGAAAGCAAACCTGATATATTGTAACTCCAGAATATATCGCCACTGTCAAAGGCCACAGAGGTATAAATTTCCTCAACGACTACGATGAAGCCGACGAAGAAGAGCTACGATGACTCTCTGTTGCAATATCCAAATGAATAATAAAACCCCATATAGGCCAGCGCTGAGAAAAAACAAATATTATATTAATACTGGTGGGAGTTTCCGACATCACAACAACTGTGGCTCCACTCACCCATCGGCGATGGCAGCGTCAAAAGAAAACAAATTTCCTCCTTCATTTTCGGGTTTAATTCTCAAAAATTTCTCCATGAATCCAGCTATGATGAATATACTCTCCTCAAACAGAAAACAGGAGCATCCACAGACTTCATATCAAACATCAAAAACGTTCGAATAATAATAATAATAATTATAATTATAATAATGATAATAATAATAATAGTGATGATGAGGATGATAACAAAATTAGTTTCCACTAAAAACTAAACGCAGCAAAACTGTTTGCAAACTCATCAAAATAGCCAACAAAACTATTTACTTGAGATGTCGACTTCGCATGTCTTTTGTTTGACTATCCACAGATCGAGGTCCAAAAAGTAAGTTACAAGCGATTCTGACGATTCACACCTGTACACTCCTAGCTCATAAACATCAAGACTTCATATCAAACATCAAAAACCTTCAAAGAACGTTTGAATCAGTTATGCAAATTGTTTAAATTCAACTACTTATTAGTACTTCGCCTTTTGAACGGATGAATAGTCAGGACCACGAATACTGAGTGCAGGTAAGGTGTCTCTCCCAACTTTATAAACTTTTAATTATTATTATTACTTATTTTTTCAGACGTAGACGAATGCACAGCAGGTACCCATGATTGCCATACGTCAGCTACTTGCACGAATACAAAAGGTTCTTTTACTTGCTCCTGTAACCCTGGTTACACGGGGGACGGCAAAACCTGTAGTAACGCCGGTAAGCTGTCTTAACCTACTGGGAACTAAATCTATCCGGATTGCTTTTGTTGTAAATCTAACTTTGTCGTCCTTAAAAAACACATTGGCTAGTAAGTACACTTCGATGATTAATGCTCATAAAAGGATAAACAAAAAGAAATGAAAATGTAATTGGGAGCTGGAGGCACATTGATTGGTAGGAGCTGCAGGTAAAGTGTCTCCTAATTGGTCGCATGAAACAATGATATTTCATTCTTCCAATTGTTTTAGTAATAAGTATTGTTTGGGATCAGGGAAACGCACCATTAATGACTTCTCTTCCGAGCAGCTGCTTCATGACCATTGATTTACGGCTACCATACCTCACAATAACATATCATGATGCCTTCAAAATCAACAGTACTGTAGTACACGAAAAGCCATACTACCAAATCCAAATTATTCATTCATTGCAATCTTAGGATCCAAGGACGACGACACCTTTTTCCCTTTCGTCAACGATCGTTGCCATTATTTCCACCATTGACAACCTAGCCTTTATGTAATAAATTCCCTGAAGGCAAATAATATTTTTTAATTAGTTGTAGAAAGAACGTACTGTGCGACAAGTCTCCGTGCCGCGAGCCAAATTTTTAATAAGACGAAGGACTTCTTCGAAAGTTGAAGATAATTTACTTGAGAATGTAAGCAATAATTCTCCGTCGGTGGTCCGGTCCGGAAGGAAATCATGGTATAATTTGAATGTTCTATTGTCTTTTTCAAAAAAGGGAAAAAACAGATAACGCTCGAGAGTGTGCATAATCGGAGCGCTGTCCCTTTAAGCTATCCTACCTGCATTTTCTGGCTTCCTTTCAATATATTGACATCATCCGTGACATAATAACAGATTATGACGCCTAACTTGTCTCTGGGGGAACAAAAGCCAGTGATACTTAGGTGAAGGTGTGTTAGGAATGCCAGTACACTAGATGACAACAATCAATGAAAATCAGTCATTGATTTCAATCAATGTAATCAATAAAAATCAATAAAAATCTATTGATTTATCTTGATTGGCTTAGCCAATCAATAAAAACCGATAATCGATTATGCAACAGTAAAAACCCTAGCCTACCACGCAGACGTTCTTAGGGGTTCGTCACGCGTTCCTGTGTCACTAACGACGTTAGTGGGGCAGGAATGATTGACGAACCTCTGAGAAAGGCTGCGCGGGAGGCTATAAAAACCCGGGTGGGTATTAGCTTAATTGCTGATTAAACGTCGGTCGCAAAGACAACAACGCTGTTACGTTACGTCTGTGCAAAATTCTATTTCCTGTGTAGTCATGGAGTATCACCACTGTCCTTTTAAAGTAAAGGAAGGGAAAGTGTTTTCCGTTTCCAAGAAGAGGGGAGAACTGAGGGAAGAACGAGGGGAGAACGGAGGGAAATGAGGCCAGCTTGGCCATCTCCAGGCCGATCTTGTCACCCCACTTTATTCACATCAATTGTATATTTCCGCGTAAGTACAGTAAACGGAGAAGTAAAACAGTCTGTAGAACAATTTACACAAATCACACTACAGCCAATAAAATCGATATAAATCATGAAAATCAATGAAAATAAAAAGTCACTCAAGACTGCGGCTTTGATTTTTAGTGATTTTCTGCATCTATCAATTAATTGCTATTGATTTTTATGGACTATTATTGATGTCACTGATTATTGATTTTGATTGAATGTTATTGTCTGGTAGTACAATGTACAAGCATTGCAATGTACTTACAGTCGAGGCCCCTGTGTGTCCTGTCATGATTGACTGTTCCTCGAGATCAGCAATGACGAGATCATTTTCGCTATTTCCCTCTTTATCTAACACGGTATCCGATTCTTCACTCTCCCCTTCACTGCCCAACAACTCACTTCCGTTGTCTGGACTTTGATGATGATGATGATGATGATGATGATAATGATAGTGATAATGGATTTTTTGTTACCGATCGGACAAGGAAAAAACCACCTTTAAGGCGATTGAAAAATATCGGTATGGCCTCTGAAAAACTGTATCAAAACCAGCCTTAAGCCCAGCGACGTTCTTGTAATGCGTTTTCTGGAGCTCATTCTCGTTCCACAAACTTCCGCCCACTCAGCAAATTTAAAAAAGCAAAAAATGGACGAAATGAGTGGAAGACGATTACACCATGGAAGTACAAGATTGACAGACCAAATTTGCATTGATTTGATCGACAGCAGAAATGAAACTAAAATTGTACAAGATTGTGACAACTGCCCAGTTGAGGAAAATGGTCGGAAAATCGGTATCGTGGATTCGGCAGCACAAAATCTTAAGACATAAATTTGCATATTTGGAGAGAACCTGTACGAATACATGATGAACTTCAGGAACAAATTTACGGGAAAACAATGAACCAGCCATAGATAATAATAACCGATAAGAGCAGGATGACTTGACATAATGAAAATACCAACAACAACAACGAAGGAGCGAACGATTTAGCACCGGGCATGTGAATAAGACTGGAAGAGTCGCTAAGGAAATCTATGAAGATAATTGTTGCCTTCCACGTTAGAACTAAGCAACTGCTAACTAACGGTAGTAGTTTCAATTGAAAAACTTAAGTCGTTCTGTAGATAGACATGGCTTCACACTTGTTGACAAAGTGTATTACTAACAGAAAAACTCCCGTGACCAGAAAAACAACACCACAAAAAAGTGCAGAAAACAAAACTGACGAAACTAAAAAAGGCGCTAATAAAGATCAAAAAGCGTACAAAGAGACGCTAACGAAGGGGTGAAAAATGACACAAAGAACTAAACACCCAAACTCGCCTAAAGAAGCTAAACAAATTGATAAAATGAACTAACCCACGGAAAAAGACAAAAACGGATTCCGAAAAATTGTTACACTTTGATCTAAAAGAATGTGACACGAAAATGACTTCATCGCACACTGCACCTCTAAACTTGTTGCACTTACACCTGCAGTCACACCTGTGCACCGGCAGATTAAAGCCTCCGTATGCCTTCTAATTAAGTGAGCTTTTAAGGTTTGTAACAGAGCACGTTATGTACCATAAAACGATGCTACAAGGCTGAGTCAGCAGACATCCATCTTGCAAAGTAGGTACCGGTGCGTGTCAACAACGAGGAAGCATAAAATTACTCCAATAAGGGCCATAAAGGATTTGTTCGCGCAACGACGATCTGGTTTGTAAAGCAAGGATATCGTGCTCCATCACTCCTAGTGAGCAGATTACATTCAACAGACTTTGGCAGAGTAATTTAGACAACGTACAAAAAATGGTTCCTTAAGGGTGAAAAACCTGAGTCTCTCTACCCTTTCTTTCGTTCAGCTATCGAAAAAACAACAAAAACAACAACAACACCAACACCAACAAACAAACAAACATTAGGAATAGTTGGGCACACGATTAAATAGTTGTTTTTCTTTCTAGCGCTGGGGAACTGTAACTGCTGGCGCAGCCGGTCCAGAAGTCCTAGCAGTGGCTGGGGATACTCTTCTGATCCCAGTGGCAGTGACCGTGTTGACGCGATCGATTTCCAGACAAATGGTGACGTCATTTTGTCAGGGTACCGTCTGTGGGGAGTCTACAGCGGTTCAACTACTTTCCGGGTCACGATTCGTTTGTACCGTGGAAGCAACTTGATCGCAGAAAAGACTGGGTCCTATGCTACCAGTTCCAGTGTCAAGACATTTGAGGTGTATTTTTCCCAAGTGATTTCGATCCGCGCTGGTGTCAGATACACTGCAACAGCTAGAATAGTTACAAGTAGACACTCCTTTTATCTCACGGATGGGCTGGCAAGTGCCTCGTGTTCTGGTGTCACAGTAAACTTCAAGTCCTACCCAAAAGGCTCAAACGGTTCTAGCCAGTCAGCAGGTCAAATACCAGTTTTGATTTTCCGTTCCTCTCAATGCTAAGGGGAATAGCCATGTGAAAGAAGGCATGAATTTTTAAATTCTGTAAAGCAGTGGGTAATAATGACTGTAAAGTCAATGATCACATAGCGGCCCTAGCAATGTCCTCATTTTTGACAGCTTAACGCAACTTGATTTAGGCTGTGCTCACAATATACCGGATTTCTACCCAATATAGCATGAACAGCAACGGCACAAAACTGGAACAAGTCGTTCACACACATTGAACCTCAAGCTCGTGCCGGAGCGGTTAGCCGAGAGGGTTCTGGTGAACTAATCCCCAGTCTTCACTCCTGAATTTCTACTTCCTTCTCAGTGGGTTACACACCTCGCTGCTACTTATTCACTTCCGGTACGGTTCGGATACCTGTTCACACTGCACCATAGTGTGGCACAGAACCTGTAGGATATAAAACGCTCCATTTTCGAGATCGGCGAGGCGCATCTTTCTCCGTTGTAACAGAAATCGCAGCGAAAACACTTCGTTTTTATGTGTGAATGGGAGCCCTATCTGGTATCAGCGGTTTGGTTTTCGTGCCGGCGCAAGAGCTGGTATCTTGTATAGTGTGAACATAGCCTAAAGAAGTAGCTCGCGATCACATCCTGTTTGGCTGTGATGGGTTATATAATTACTTGATCTACGAAGTAGAACATTGTAGGATTTGGCGCATTTAAAAGTAAAAAATGTTAACGAAAAACTTACCATTTTGATGACCAAAATTTAATTTAATAAAATGAAATAACAGCAGCTTATTTCAGTTAAACCACTGTACTTTTTTTTTGCTCGAAATTTAGCTGCTGTACGTATTATCAGGGTGTCCGTTACATAACAGCAAGGTGTTTGTAGAGCAAGAGTTGACAGTCATTGATTATAAGGAGGGTTTAGGTATGCATACATTAGAGCACATGAAGGTGCACAGGTGCACAGACCAATTGATCATATAGCCTGAGCTTTACTCGGTTTCTGCACTTTACGACGCAGTTGTACTTTTTTTCTCCTTAAGTAAGACGGTTGTCCATGCCCCTATCTTCATTCCCTGGATGGAGAGAGATAATTGTATTTCCCTGCGAGATAAGTGTTGTATTTAGGTATTCTTCATGCCTTGTTAGCGGCTCTAGTAGAAAACCATCGGGCCGGAACGTATCATGGACGAGAACGTGAAAAACATGAATACCGTAGTTACTCGAATAAGCGGCGCGACGCTTATAAAATTTTTCGAGCCTCAAATGCGGCGCTTAGTAATTTTTTGGTCCTAAATGTGGCGCTAAATCGAGGGTGGTGTTCTTATTCTAGTAAATACGTTATCATCACATTGTCTCCACAAGAGTTTTGTACATCTGAGGGCCAGGTAGTTCGAAGCTGGGTTAAGATAACCCAGGGTTGGTGGGAAATTTGAACACAGACATGAGAGCTTAAAAAACAAATTCAGTTTAATTCTCTTTGTCTACAATATGATGATTGGATAATCTAAAAACAATAGAGAAAACTATCCGAAAAAGAATGCTTTTCATACTAAGAAAAAGGAACTAAAGGTTAAAATTTAGCCCCGGGTTAGCGCTAACCGACGTTCTAACAATTGGGCCCTGAGAATTGTCCATATTGGCTTACTTGCTTGTTGTAATGTGTTGTTAAAGCTTACGACTTAAGAAATGTACAAATGGGAAATTACTGATATTATATATTATAATAGATTATACTATTTAATCGTCAGCTGATTTTTGGACCTTTAAGTCTAAAATAAGCCTTTTTCTCTCCTTATCAAAAAATGTCTCTGTTGGTTGAATTGCTAGAGCTTGTTTGCGAGGCAAGGCGCGTTTTGCTTTCAACTTCTTAAACATCAAGCATTATGATATTTTTTCGCTTCAAACCAATATTTTAAAAGCTGTGAAAATTTGCATATAAACTTGATTCTTGTGGATAGATCTGTCGCTTAACTTTTTCTACTTTATGGGTAAATTATTTTTCGATTAAGTGGTGGTCGGACGGCACATTTATCACGTTAATCCGCATTTAGGGTTCGCCTTAACCCTTTAAGCCCCAATATACATGTACAAATTCTCCAAACTGATCTCTATACATTTCCTTAAAGAATGAGTTGAGTGAATTTGATAAAAGTCAAAGCATTTTCTCTAAGGTGATCAGTTTATTAATTCTCATAACCTAATCTGTTAACAGTGTATGGATATTGTTGGGAGAAAATTGATGTTGGTCACTATTGGGACTTAAAGGGTTAAACAAATGTAAAATATAAATTTATCTTGTTTGATATTTGATGGTATGCTGTGAATTGTGTTCAATATCTTGGACTTTAAGTCCCTTAGTGATGGTTTTTAAATAATTATACGGTTGATTTAGATGCGAAAATAAAGATAGGTATTGAGAATATGACTGTATACTTAGATGCGTCCAATTCTTCGAAAAATTACTGATTTGACACTTGAATCGTTTCTCATTCTTCTACGGAAATTTTAACCCAGCTTTGACTCAAGTTTCTTTTTTTGCGTTCTCGGCATTCTTTCGGTGTTTTTTTAAAACCTCAGAAATCGTGCTTATGGTCAAATTAAGGGGCCGACCATTTGACTTTTGATGGGAAGGGGGAGAGGGGTACGGGTGATTTCAGGAGGAAATATCTCGCAGACTGATTTTGAGGGGGAAAAATATCTTGCGAAGAAATACCTGGGGAAAAAATATCTTGCACCGAAAACGCACCGGTATATGTTGGGGAAAAAAGTTTAGAGGTTTGGGAAAAAGAAGTCTTACCCGAACCAAATCACCCATAGCCCCTCAAAAGTCAAATGGTCGACTTCTAATGCGATTTCCGCAAGAATGCTAGTGTTCCTCCACTTTTTTAGAATGTGGCCATCGTGATGGTAGAAATACCTTCCTATTAACTGATTTTGTGGTACGTTCTGGAAGTTTTTTTTTTTTATGGCGTAAGCCAGGAGCCCACCCAAGCACGTTAAATCAACAGAAAAAAAACAAGGATCCTTAATGCAGGGAACGGAGCGAGAAAATAAGCTACCGGAGCCCTGATACGGCCCGAAAAATTGACTAAACACAACACACGCACCTACTAAGAGATCTATTAGAAGAGATTTTATTGCAAATAAGGAGACAAATTATGAAAATTGGTTTTGAAAAATTGGACATGGTGTGTTGTTGGTACACTCGTTCCCACGTCTCCGTACGTGAAATTTGTCCCTGTTGAAAACTCTTTTTATCCGTTTTAATGGCTGTTTTTTGTTTTTGTTTTCACTTTTCTTACTTACTTGTGTTTATATGTTTGTTTAAGGAGAAGAAGTCAGAGCTCGGGCGCGGTTTTGGCGCGATCAACAATTAATGGATCGAGCAAATGCAATGGAAATGAGATCCTGTGAGGCTCTGGAGAGAATAGCAGTAGCTGGATGTTAATACAGTGTAATTACCTTTACCACAGGCCATAATTAACGATGTTTGACCTCTAGAATATTTTTTATAGTGTACGTATATTCAGTGTCAGGTCTCCTTCGCCTGAACGCCCTAACAAGGGTAGTGTTTACAATGCCTATGGAAGACCCGATGTTCTCTCTAATGTAACAGAAAAATGTAGTCGAGCCTGGGTTTCCTCTCTACTAACGGCCACCTTTACATTGACCTCCTTGTTCTCTCTACTCCAGGCCCCAGTTGTTTACTCCTGCGTAGCAGGCGTCGAAGGGGGTAGGGGATTGGGAGGAAGGGAAAAAGGGAGGTGGGTTGGGCAGAGGGTCCCTTTTCCCTTTTGCGATTTTCTTTCTCTCCCCTTTTTGAGCCTGCTACGTAGGCTACAGTTGTTCAAAAGGCAGGATTTGCTATCGTATGGGCAAGTATAAAAAAAGGCCTATAGATTCCAGTACCAGGACGAGATTCGATTTAAAAGTTTTATTCGCTTATTCCAAAAATAAAAAAATAAAAAAATAGGCGCCTCGGAAACTTGTATTTAACTTTATTTCACCAGCACGTTTATCACGATTAAATTATTGAAGGAGCTTAAGCGTTCTCTTGATCGCAAACTGAGTGATAAAACTTCTAATATTCAATAATATGTTTTCGCTACTACAAGATTCTCGCGCAAACCTGTACCTGCTTTGTGATCTAAAGGCCTGTACTGTATAAGGGAAATTAAACTCAGTTGGTATTCCTTTATGCTTATCCTTATTCTTGTTGGCAGCAATTACCAAAAATCCTTCCCGGCTGCTAATATAAACAGTGAAGCATCAGACGAGTGTAAAAAGTGATGTAGATGTACCAACTGACTGTACATTTCCTGCTTTGTTTTGTCTGACAAATTTGTTCTGAATATTTGGTTTGTGTTTTGTGGATGTATTTTGAGTGTGTAACGCTTTTATTATGCTGAAGTAAGCCCTTTTTTAAATTTAAGTGTTATACACTTTCTCCCGTAAAATAGTTCTTTTCATACTTAAAAAATCTCACACTTACCTGACTTGTCATAACGCGTTCTTTTGTCCCTGGGGTAGGCTTTGTGTAGAGGTTCGACTGTATAAAATATTTTGCAGCACTTTGTGTATATGACGGATTGCGCCATTAACTCACGTATATTCTAGTTTTTGCTTGGCACCATCCCCATCCGGACACATTCCTTTATTCCAATCTGCAGAAATCCACAATGCTTCAGATTTTGCAATTCGATGTAATTCGTCACAGCAAGGAGAGATAAAAATTCAGCGGTTTTCCATGTTACCCTTGACTGTCGACTGTGGACTCAGTGAAGGGCTTGGGCGGGTGTCAATTTAATCAACACTAACTACACTTAACGAGTGTACTTGTGTTTAGTTAATGGCTGTTTGATTAACGCTGCAGTAAAATCCCAGTCAGAAAGTTAGGCGGTGGGCATGTAGTTTCTTTTGTTAATTTGTTTTCAAAATTAAATTGTTAATTGTAAGCTGAGGGCGTAAAAGTAGTTGAAAGAAAAAAAAATGTCCTTTCTACATTTGAGTCCAAATTGCAAGACATTTGGAGTATTCTGAAACGTGGTTAAGACTCTAACAACACAGTAGTGTAGAAGTTGTTAATATGTTTTAAATAATTACAGCGGGAAAGGGAAAGATTTCAGGCTAACCACATAGATAAATGAAAAGTTGCAGGACAACATTTGGAGGAGTACACCTCTTTAATTACAGTTACGGTACATGATTGTTCTCCGTTAAAGTCACGCTTTCCTTTCTGTGGTAACAATCCAGTGTCACAGTGATATGAGCATCCCCGCGTTTTAGGCATCCCCATTCCCAAAACCCTAGTGATATGGCCATCCCCTTCTCATATTACCCTAGCGATTTGGGTTAGGGTTAGGGTTACAGGGGATGCCCATATCACTAGGGTTTTGGGAATGGGGATGACTAAAACCCGGGGATGCCCATATCAATGTGACTACGGCACTTTAAAAACCAGAATAAAACTGCGTCGAGTGATATGGGCATCCCCGCGTATAGGGCATCCCCATTCCCCAAACCCTAGTGATATGGACATCACCTTCTCATATTACCTTAGCGATTTGGGTTAGGGTTAGGGTTACAGGGGACGCTCATATCACTAGGGTTTTGGGAATGGGGATGCCCAAAACGCGGAGATGCCCATATCACTTTGACATCGGCACTTTAAAAACTAGAGGGAAACTGCGTCGAGTTAGCCTTCACAAAGACTTCTGGGATTGTTACTTGGGACAGAGAAAAAGATTGGACAACAGGGGACTTGAGCAAAAGCGCTTTTGAGCGACACACGTCTACCGGAACTGGACTTTTAACATTCCTGAGCAGTAGTCTTGCCCACATTTTCAGTTAAATCGTCTTTACAAGTATAAAGAAACTAAGTAATTCAAATTTTATAGCGTCAAGGCATAGTTCTCACTTCCGGTTGACGTGCAAAACGCCTGCTAAAGCTCCCTAATAACCGCCCCGTGCGTCCCCATTAGCAATCCCAGAAACAATTGCGGGACAATTTCGGCACCAGTTTCCTTCTCTTTTTAAATTGGCGTAAGCGTGACAACACATGTAACGCAAAGTTGACTTTTACCAGAATGTGGTGAAACTATTTATACTATCCATAGTATTTTCTAACTTATTATTACTATTGATTCTCACTCTGTCACGTTTCTGTTATACCAACAGTCACATTCTTTGTCCTCTTGTCAATTAACTCCACAGTTTTGTTAAGATTAAATCACTGTATAATCACTGTGTGTCTGCTTTAATTGAGCGTTATACTGACGTTAGTTCAGTGTCAGTTTCTTGTTAAACACTCTTTGAAAGCATTAAGCCAATCGCAGCAAACCTCTTCCTATATTCCCCATTCCAGTAGCCTGCGGGGAGCAGCAAAGATGACGGTTACAACAATACAAAACAATAAACAAGCTGTCGCCAGCCCAAAATACGCCCGCACTGCAGGCTATTTCGGCTCTTGTGTCACCCGTCGACGAAATCGATATTTTCTCGGCGGGTGAAAAAAAGAGCCGAAAAAAGCGTCTGCTCCCCGCAGGTTACCATTCCAGAAACTATAAAGGAAATGGATACAAGCTTTCGGCGCAACGATCTCTGGGATTTTTGAGGGAGGACAAGCGTTACCTATGATCGCTAGAATACCGTCGACTATTCGTAACTACCGCTTGTCCACAAAAAATATCCCAGAAATCACTTGTACCCTTTCTCCCTAGATCTAGAGTTTCTGAAGAAGGGAATTGGTTCTGCGAGTAAAATGAATTATTTTGGTCCGAAATTGGGGAAAGTTTTCAGAAAGCTTGCCGCACTGATACTACCTCCATTTTCCAGGAGTCATCTCCCTGGGCGCAGCCAACGGTCCTTAGGCAAATTATACCACCAAGCCTCGTTTGTGAGCGATATTCTTGTCATTTACACTTTCTGTGCATGAGTATTCTTTTCAACCTTTTTATTCGCGTAAACCGTCGCAAACTTGCACTAAATTGGTTTGCTTGGTTGTGTGAAATTTGCTCGTCTGCGTAAACATGCATAAGGGCTATTTGCTATTGACCTTGTGGATTATATACTAAGCGCATGTGTTACAAAAGGTTATGAAGGACGAATAAGAAGGGTTTAATTTGTTTCCTTTCAAACGACAATCAAAAATAACCCAACAAGGGGGATTGTGAAAGAGGAACAGGCAGCATAATTCCATGTGCATCTCGATATGCACTAGGATTACACAGGAGAAAATCCTTGAATTGAGGGATTGTAAAATGCTTCTTGTGTAACAAAGATATCCAAGTAATGTATGCCCGTGTTTATCTGGGCTGGAATTTACAGGATTAAATTATTCTGGCAACTTTCCACTGACTTTCGTCTTTCTGTGTGTCTGACACTCGGCAAACGATCTTGAAGTTACACTGAAAAATGGCGTCGGTTAACTCTTCGAAGTCCCATCGATTCGTTGATTTTCTCCCTTCAATTAGGCCATCTTTTCTTTCGGTCGTGCTACTTTTTGCTTGCGGATGTCTCTGGGTGAAGAATGAAACAACCAACGAGCGACTGATAACATTGGAAACGCGCATCAACATGTCTCCTGTGGTTCTTGTTGGTACTGGCTGCGTTTCGGAAAATAGTGAAAGAACGACTCGTAGGCCAAAAGAAGATTCCACGAGATATCTTTTAAAGAAAATTCAGAGAGAAAGGAAGTTCAGCGATACATCAGGTTAGGGGTTAGATCACTAGAGTACACAAAAATTTCCCTTATTTTTTTAAACTAAGCTTATCGTTGGGGGAATTTCGTATAAGCCATACAAGCGTGTGCGGAGCCAGCGGGAATGGATTTTTAGCTCCTAGCTTTTGGACTGAAATCGGGCAAAAATTTTGGGCTTGCTGGAACCAGGGCCTGGAAATTGGTATGCTCTTTTATGATGTGTCTCTTGAGAAACGGGTAATGTTTCAGTTCTGCGGTATGTCGCACACCCGCCGTCGACATTTTCCTGCAGTATCTCAGGGAGCTTACCGTTCTATGTGGGCGAGTTGAGTGACCCTGTGTTCGAGTCTCAAAATTGTTAGTTCAAATCATTGATGAACACGTGCATATTATAAGGATATTTTGAGCAGGCAGCAAAGCTCCACCGGCTTTATGTATAGTTTTCACAGTGACGTCATCAAATTGTAAAGTCAAAATACCGAGGTTTTACGAATTCTTATTTACACTAGGTTGAAGATAGACAATAAATCTTCGTACAAGTTTGCATTCCCGTAGCATATTTCATTTCGAAAATACAGCAATTTGAACTTCCGAGTTTTTACAGTGCGTGACGCCAAAATAGGAATGCTGTCTCGTTGAAAAAAAGTCTCTCGTCTTGATTTTCAGGAGTATAACCATTTCAGGTATTTAGTAGAAGATTTGTGTATGCGCACGTATGCCAGTTCTCGAGTGAAAAGAAAGAGCTTTTATAGAAAAAGTGAACTCCACATGTTTTTGTTTTTTGGCGGCCATATTGGTGCACCAAAATTTGTTCACCAATATGGCGTCTCCATGCAAAGCTCTACAAAGGTGCATGAAACGTTTCGGCAAATAACTCAGAAACTGTGGGCCACAAAGACCTGAAACTTCAAAAATCGTTTATATTTTAGTCTTTTATAACATTTCATTTTCTTGGCTTCTTCCACTGGACGGTTTCCAATTTATTTTTTTTCTTGCGTGACAGTGAAAGCGATCTTTGTATATTGCTATTGAAGTGGATAATGACGATAATTGCACGCGAATAAGTCCTAAACAAAAGGTAAAAGAAAAGTTCAGCAGACAATTCATTAAACTAATATGAAGTATCCTCCGATAAAGAACTGAAAATCTTGCAATCAGGCCAAGGTTCAGTCCAACCAATCTCAAATCAGTTCCAACAGACTGAATATTTTTTAATTAGGATGCCTCTTGCACCCTTTACGTTAAAAAGGAAAGCTACCCGACATGCACTCTTTTATTACTCTGAACAGCTTTTTTTTTTGTCTTTGGGTTTTGCGGATGTCAGCGGATTGATATTTGAAAGGATGGGTCAAATCTTTTCAAGAACAAACTTTTTTGTTAAAATTTGTTTTTCTTTCGATTCAATTTGATTCTTTGATAAGATGACTAATGATACCATGACAGGAAAGGTTATTTATAGTTTTATTTCCGCATAGAGCTATTTATCATAATTGCGGCCTATTAATTATATGGTTTTATATGTATGAAAATTAGCCTTTCTGGTCTCGTTAGCATGCGCAAAATTCAAAAGAATTTTTACTTATAAACGAGGCTAGAAAGACTAATTATCATACAGATTAAAGAATGTATCAATAGGCCGCAATTATGAAAGAGGTCTAAACTTTGACCCAAAAATGGGGAAATAAGGAACTTATATCCTCAGCTACATAAGGAAATCACTGGCTCTTAAATTGATCCTTCGAATTCGGCCTCAAATAATGTGCAGTGAAATTTTGGCTGGATTTTCGAAGGCTTTGAGAAAATGAGATCCAGTCAAGTCATGAATTTGACACTCAAATTTGAATTTTAATCTGCAAACGACATAAAAAAAATGCTTTCAAGAGGGTAGTTGGGCTACAAACGTTAAAGAAAACAAGACGGTGGAATTTAATGCCGACGAAGACTCAATCGTATCAGCGGAAATTTTCTCAGCACTTAGTTTGTTTTTCCTTTAGCTTTATCAGATGAATCAGAAGATTCAAGAACAAGCGCAAAATCAAGAAATCGCAGACAGGTTTCGAACGTGACTTCAGCAACCATCAATAAGCATGACGTGCGTCAAGAAATCACCAAACAGTTTGAACAACTAATGCCCTCCAAGTACTGTAAGTCACAAGAGAGGATATGCCCTGTAGGTCCCCCCGGAGTTCCTGGTCCCATTGGTGTACGAGGACCGCGTGGCAGGAGGGGACCTAGAGGAAAGACAGGTAACCCAGGTAGCTTTGGACCACCTGGAAAATCAGGAATGGCTGGACTTCCAGGATCTAGGGGAGAAAAGGGTGATAAGGGCGAACCAGGAAATCCGGGACCACCTGGGAGGCCTGGAGAATCAATATCTGCTCCATGAGTGATGGTATCACCTGCAAATCACACTAGAGATGAAGGAGGAAATACTGTGATTTATTGTACGGTTGGAGGAAACCCTACTCCTACTGTCGAATGGCGATTCGAGGGCAGAAAGCTTCTGTTGGGAGCAAAGTATTTGGTCAAAAAAGCGGAGCTGATCATCAGGAATCTGAAGTACAGCGATGCTGGGCAGTACAAATGTGCGGCAAGAAACATTCTTGGATCGTCTGAGGCGTCTGGTAATTTGAAGGTTCGAGGTAAGAAGAACAATAAGCTTTACTACTTTAAAAATTTAAAACCGTTTTGCAAGGCCGCTGATGTGCCATCAGAATTTTTTCTTACCAAAGTCAGGGATGGGCGATGTTTCCTAGCTGATTGCTTATCTTATTAAACGTGTTTTGCAATTGGGTCCTGTTACATTGCTATTGAGGGAGCATGAAGTCCAGGAGGGCGACTACTGTTGATAGCGTGGTGCACTCGATGAAGATATTGCTTTAATTGCGAAAATGTCAAAGTCTAAGTAACAAGTTGGATATGCTAATTTACTGCACATTGCAAATGCACGTGCAACAAGCTACGTATGCTAATGAGTTACATGTGAACGTGCAACACCTTTCCTTTCATGAAAAAAAAGAAAAACATAACAAAATAAAATAAAATGAACATAAATGAATAAAGTCACGAAACACACGATACAGAGTAACAGTTTGTGCTATGGCGTAATCCATGAGATAAGTCAAAGTACTTCATGTCTCGATGTCTCAAAGCTATGCAAGTGTTC
>NC_133208.1:28799424-28819424 GCF_958299795.1 Porites lutea
AGAGAGGGGGAGTTCATAGAGGATTTACGGTATTTGTTCAAACATCACCCTAAGCTACACCCTGAATGGATAAAAATGTTGACGTTTCGTACTAAACACACTGGATGATACCAGAATCTTCAATTTACCTACCCAAACGAAACGACGAGTATCCCCGCCCCCTTGAAATGGTTCTTTAGTTCAACTTGTCAGACTTGTGCAAGTCCTGAAACTAGTCAGCTGGCATATATCGCACCATTATTCGTACGAGTTACACCACTTGAATGTCATTTTCACGACTGACACATGTGGTGTCGTACTGGACGCGGGAAAACTCACATAGATATTTCTTTTCAAGTGAAAGCCGCCGATTCTGTGTAGTTTGGGAGACGGGTAAAAATAAATAAATTATAGCTTTTTCAAGCGACATCATATTGATTTTTCGTCTCTTAGGTCTTCCGATCTTTACCAAAAAACCCTCATCACTGGTCTCAAAAATGGAATCCACCACAATACAAGAAACTTGCCAGGCAGAAGGGTATCCACCTCCCAAGCTGACCTGGATCAGACTTGTTTCCCCTTTACCTGTTGGAAAGACCGACGTAAGGGAAGGAAATCTCACTATCATGAATTTAAGACCAATGGACAGCGGTTTGTACCAATGCGTAGCAACGAACAGCATGGGAACCAAGAAGGCCACGATGAACTTGGTTGTGACAGGTTTGTATAGCCCACGTTATGCCGACCTTATATATCATGATAAAACATTCTACTGAATGATTAGCACTTCACCATGTTTAGACAGGCAAATTAGACTTTAAAGTCTACGCTTGCAAAACTGAAATTAACTGCATGATGTATTCACCAGACTAAGATACCTTTAAATTTGCTACTGAGTCTCCAGGTGTACAATTGCAGTTGCAGGTGTGTAGGGGCAGTATCCGATGACGTCATTTTTCACCTGCAGGTGCAGGGCGTGCGGTATTGTTTGCAATGACGTCATTTTTGTCTCACCGTTCATACCTGGAGAAACTAAACTCTAACTCTCAGAGGGAACCAGGATGGCTTAAATAGATTTCTCAAGTATTTGTGCTAAAACGCTTCGCCGTTTCGTTTATAGAGTCGTAATACTATTTCGAGAGAGGATAACACTTCTGAGTAATAACCTGATTTTCAATTTTTTTTCATTATCCACTCAGAATTGTAAACGAGTTAACGCTTACCCTTCACTCTCTTCCCGCGCACCGTTTCTGACGCCTCAAAATGTGTGTTATTAGTGGGCTTTTTGATTCGAGGACGAGGACGACTTTTAATTTTAAGTTTCCTCGCCCATTCCCTAGAAAATAACAGCCCGGGAAGCCTCATAATGTACTTTTTTCACTACCAAAGTTACTTCGCTTATTTCCGTTGAAGGTAAAGCCCTCTCCCGATCGCGATAAATGATAAAATTTCGATTCTAACATTTGATAACTTGTTTTCGCCGCTGAGACGTTTCCGCTAAAACTCGTAGTAGAATGACGATGGCTATCACATTTTCCCGGCAAAATGACGTTGGTTAGCACGCGTGAAAAAATCTCGTTCTCGTCCTTGTCTTAATAGAGACCTTTAGATTCTAGAACGAGTACGACTACGAGTACGAGATTTTTTTAGTACTAAGTAGTGCTCGCGCGTGAACCAGCGTAATTTGGCGGGAAAACGTGGTAGCCTTCGTCACTGTACTAGGAGTTTTAGCGCGAATGTCGAAGGGAAGGCACTAGATAACATCGACCTAAACCAGATGAATCATCGATATGTCAGCGGCGTCTTACTATAAATGAATCCTCGACTTCCGCTCATTTGATCGATCGCTGCGAGAATGTTAATTTGAGTTTAAAAAGGGTCAATTTTTGACAATAACAGTTCATATTACTAAAAACTGTTATCTACAATAGACTCAGCAGTATTGCGCCTAATTGTGTGGCTTACGTGTGACATCATTTGATGGCGGCTAATAATGAGATCGCGGTAATCCATCGAATCCGTGTTTCTTTTTGGTACCTGGACGCTTGTGTTTTCTACCCAATTCGTTGTTCAGGTTTAAAATGCTACACTTGTTTTTTCTCTTAAAGAAGGAAAGGGATGTAGGATGTTTCGTGTTTACACGAAGTAATACATATGTATACTTTGGGGAGTCTTACATGATCTTGGGGGCGGGTAAGCTGAAAGGTTGGCCATGTTGCATTAAAAGTAATTCTGTTGTGGTTCAATCCATCTCCATCGTGCTATAAATGCCCCACCTTGCACGTGCACATTCATTGTGTGCTTTTACCCTGACTTCTGCTATTTGCTTATCTGGTACAAGAGTTAAAAATAGTGTTTGAACGAAGCTAGCACTTAACAAAGGCTGAGAAGTCATCAAATTCTTTCGAGTAGAACGAGCATTTTGCATCTAGGAGTCTGGCTTATTGCAATACGAAGACCCCGCGGTGAGTTTTGCCAGTTGTATGCTCGGCGACTGATTCAGCTTTTTGTCAGTTTTTCATCATGCCGCATCGCTAACAAAAGACAAAACTTGACAAGGAAATTTTAATCAAAACCTCACATGTTAGATAGGATAAGTGCTCTTTGGGTCTTATATTAGGGGTTAATGCTGTTCAATAATGTTTGTTTGAATGTGTAGACATTGACGAATGCAGTGCTTCTTCTCCTGTGTGTGACATTAATGCCAACTGCTTCGATACTCTTGGATCTTATAACTGCACCTGTAAGGCAGGATACACTGGCGACGGAAAAACTTGCCAAGGTAACATCAGATACTTTAGCTAATTTCAACAGGACCAGTTGAATATTTTCATTAAGAAAGTGCTTTTTTTTCATGCTGTTCTTCTTAGACACTGACGAATACAGTGTTTCCCCTGAAATAAATAAATAAATAAATAAATAAATAACTTTAATAGTAACATCCTCGTGAGGTTTTTCAGGAACTATTTACAAACTATTTACAATTTATAAAAGCAAAAATGACAATAAAAACTCGAAATCACAATTTATGATGGTATTCTACTAAATTCTAGAGCTTATGAAAGAAATGTCTGGCTCAATAGTGTGTCTTTCAGGGCGCGCTTGAAAGATGCCAATGAGGCACTTTGCCTAAGTTCATTATGCAAGTTATTCCATGTGTAGGCTCCTCTGTAGGAAAATGTGCGCTGGCCTATAGCCGTTCTGTATAGCGGAATCTGCAAAGAGTTCCGTGTACGAGTGTTACGAGTATGTATATTTGAGCGCTTGGTAAACTTGCTCGTTAAGTATTGAGGCGCAAGATCGTTCTGACATTTAAAGGTCAAAACGGAGTCTCTATAGAATAATTGTTCTTGAACAGGAAGCCAGCTTAGCTCTCGAAGCAAAGGTGTTACGTGGTCAAACTTCCTAGAGTTTGTTACGATCTTGCTCGCAGAATTCTGAATAGATTGTAATCTGTTTATATTCTGGAGTGTAGTATTTGACCATACAGATGAGCAGTAAAGCATCTTACTAAACACTAATGACGTTATTAACAACTCTAGTGTTTCCTTGTCGAAGCTCCTTTTGACTCTATTTATTTGGCAAAGCTTTGCGAAACAAGATGACACTACACATGAAATATGGTGATCGTAGGTCAGATGGGGGTCAAGAAAGACTCCCAAGCCCTTGGCAGAGTCTGTTGGCTTCTGCAGTGTTTTACCTAAGAATACCACTCTAGGGTCTTCTGGTAACCTGCTTAACATCTGTCTGGTACCGAGGAAAAGGAGTTTAGTTTTATCGGGATTGATAAGTAGATGGTTCTCACAGCACCATTGAGCTACACTGTGAAGGTCTTGTTCGAGCTTTTCAATGGCAGCATCAAGCTCAACGAGAGGAAATGACATGAATAGCTTTGAGTCATCCACATACGATTCTAGGTTACAAAACGTCGGTGCCGTGGGTAAATCGTTGAGATAAATGCAGAACAACAATGGTGATAGGATTGCGCCTTGAGGAACTCCGTGAGTTATAGGTAGAGTGTCAGAGTAGGCGGAGCCAATTTTCACGTATTGCCTGCGACCAGTTAAATAGCTCTTGAACCATTTGACAGTAGAGGGTGAGGCTCCTAAGATGGAGAGTTTGTGGAGCAACCTTGCATGGTCTATACTGTCGAAGGCTTTGGATAGATCTAATAGTACTAGTGCTGTTATCTGCTTTTTATCCATTGCTTCGAGTATCTTATCCGTGAGCAGGATGTTTAAGGTCTCTGTAGAATGAGCTTTTTTATTGCCGCTTTGGTGTGAGGTAAGGCGGTTGTTTTTTGTGAGATAGGCGCTGAACTGATTCAAAACAATCCTTTCGAGGACCTTTGAAGCTACGGCTAGCAGAGATAACGGTCTGTTGTTGGCAGCTTTTTCATGGTCACCGTCTTTAAGAATCGGAATCACCTCAGCCTCTTTCCAGTTGTCAGGAAATGTGCTAGTAAGGATAGAATAATTGATGATGTCAGTAAGAGGGCCCAATATGACAGGGAGACAGTCTTTTAGTACACGAGCGCTGATCTTGTCCGGTCCCGGAGATTTATTCATCGGGAGAGATGTGACAATTCGGCGAACCTCGTCACGTGACACTGTCCTTAAGAGCGGCTTCCGTAAATATCGACCCACGGTCGGCACAAGTTCAAAATTTGATTTCGCTCATATTTGGCTCATCGATAACCCTTAATGAGTAATGAAACATGCTGCAGTTAGTTTTCCCAGATAACGTATTCTTTTTCTAAAATTCGAGAAAACGCATTTTGCCCGTTCAGAGCTCAAAATCCACTTCCGGTAAAGCGAAATTTTACACAAATTCCATTGACTCGTACGTCAAACCACAACGATTTGGCAGTCTCTGAAAAACACGAATAGTTTTTATGACCCTTTTTTTCTTATAATACGATAAATTTGTGAAAGCTGTAATAATTTTGTGGCCAAAAAGGTTTGTTAAAAATAGGCCCTATTGACCTTTTCTACCGTTCAAAATTATAGGGATAAAAAAAATGCAAATTTTTACAATGCGCTATAACTTAAAATTCCGAAAATTGACTTTCTACTGCTTAACTAGGCCCCAATCTATCAGAAAATCGAAACAAATCTCTGGGCAAACGATTTTAAGTAGCCCGCAAGACGTTGAGTTCAACCCTAATTTTGCAAAAAAAACGCGACATTGCAGTGGTTAAAAATAGCGTGACACGGCCCGTCACGCCAGTGTTGCCTATAGATATGCTTTAAACAATTTACTTAAAGGCAGATTAAAAGCCAATTCGAAATTAAATCGTTCAGTAAACCTATGATTCTCATTGATTGCAGCATTTTCTTCAGATACGACATATAGGGTCCCTGGGATAGCGTCACACACCTTCATGTTCAGTTTCAGACTAGCGATTTCCCTCAAAAAATGGTATATAAATAGAACAAAATCTAAAAACTAAAACTGATTACTGAATGAATTTTTGCATTGAGAGATATTTACGAATTAAATCATCGCCAATCAATGCCATTTGGTTTATAAAAACTAATTTCCTTGGAACAATTTTAAAGAATAAAAATATTTTAGACTAAGTATTGGTGCAATAGTCCTTTTCGAAGTTTTTACCCTTGCGGGCTCTCAAAACTGAAAAAAAAAAAGCTAGGTGGATGCCAAAGAGGAGCCTATATACTCAGGGGTGGATCTAGGGGGAGGGTGCAGGAGGTGCGCAACCCCCCCCCCCTCCCCTGAGATGACCTGCGGTTTTATAATCCAACTGGTATTTTGCGAAGAAAAAAAACTATGTGGTTTATTGGTGTTGAAGTAGAGTGCACCCCCTCCTAAAAAAAATCCTGGATCCGCCCATGATACTTGTATGACAACGTGTATGAATCATGAAGCTACCGCATGACTATATACATGACCCATTAAAACAAACTAAGAGGACACTTTGGTGCTTTGCCAGGCTTACCATTAACTCAGTTTCGGGTTGCTTTCGACGTTTCAGTAGAAAATTCCTGAAACAAACGGAACGTCTGAAAAGGCATTCGCCTATTTTCCTGGTCTTCCTGGTTGGAAACTTTCAGGCGGAAGTTCGAATTTCATGTCGTTAAACCTTTTTTGAATATCAGTTTCAGGCTTTCGCGGCCGTTTTTCATTAAACGACACTGACTTAGGCAAATGGTAAACGCGATTATCGAACGGAATCAAAATTGATCAGTCCTGAATTCTCCTCACCATTTGCCCAAACCGTGGAGCGACCGGTTTACCCATGTAAATAGTAGAAAAGCCTTGTGTCCAAAAGCCTGCGATACAGCTTCCTCTCATCGCTATCTACCGCTAGGAACATTTCGTCAAAGAGCGGTGAGAGGCGAGTGTATGAGGCGAGTTTCATATATCTTAAGTACCTTGAGGGGCCTTGTTAAGTGCACAGAAGATCGTAGCAAGGGCAGAACGTTGCAATATCTCTAATTACTTGTTAAGAGACACAGAAAACTCGCTATTCCTATACCCCAGAAAAATGCTAAGAAAAATAGTTTTTCTGGAGCAGTTCTTTGGAATAGCCTTCCTATATATTGACCAGCAGTAGGCGAAGTCTCTTGGGGTTAATTGACGGCGGGCTGCAAACAATTCTTCTGGAGATCTACACGGTACTTACGTAAAGCAGACTAAGGCTTTCAGTCTTATTCGGTTTGTGACAAAGACAAAGGTAAGGTTTTGGAGGCCCGCTTGGGCGTCTACGTTTCATGAACTAAGGCTACGGAGGATGAGGAAAGTTTCCTTTTTAGGTGTTCCCATTCGTTCGTTACAAGATTCTTCTTAGCTTTAGTGTTATACTCTATTTTGTTTCCCTATTTTTATTGTTGTTGTTGTTGTTGTTTTTTTCGGAAAAAAGGGAGGGGGGGGGGCAGAGTGAGTGAGACTGGAGAGAGGATCGAAATAGAAACTGACAAAGGAAAAATAAAAGAAAGAAAAAAAGAAAGAAAGAAAGAAAAAATCGCAGTCTGAAAGCAGTTGAAAAGTTAGTACTACCAAATCCGTTCCTGCTGATCAATAACAAACCGCCAAAAGTGCTCGACGCTCAAGTTGGATACCGTATTTATTCGAATAAGCGCCCAACCTCAAATTAGCGCCCACCTCGAATAAGCGCTCCTCCTAAAGGCAGAACAGTTAATAAGCGCCCAGCCTCGAATAAGCGCCCACCACCACCCCACTCCCTCCTAGAAAAACTTAAATAAGAGATAATAAGAGACCCTCCCGAAGACGGAGTTTTCTTCAGAGCATTTTACAGAAACCTTGCTTTGTTACATCTCCGCTTTTTGTTATTACCATTTATTGTTTTGTTGCAAAATAAACATACTACACTTGCTGAGAATGGCGAAATTTAATAAGCGCCCAGCCTCGAATAAGCACCCACCTCGAATAAGCGCCCACTCTCAAGGTCCAAAAATTTAATAAGCGCCCAGGGCGGTTAATCGAATAAATACGTTATATACCATAAAAATTTGTAAATGAAGGACGTAGGTAACCTGTAACAGGCCTTCAGATAGTTGGTAAAACGCAAATAAAAGTGGGTTAGAAAAAATGGTGAAGGGGAGGGGTTAGGGATTGAGGGCGAAAGGTCCTCCTACTCTCTCCCTCTTACTCTTTTCCACGTTTGTTTTACTCCGTTCCCAATTTCGCGCCACTGTCGTCTATCCACTATCCACTGTCCACTACGCCTGGAATAGGCTAGTTCATAGTGGGCCAGAGAGTGTTTTTCCAATGGCGATGCAAGGGATCTATAGATGTCCATTAAGGAGCATTTGCCATTTTTAAAAGCTCATGATCACGCTGCAACTATTCCTGCTTTAGCATTAGTAAAACGCCACTTTTTTCTCTGTTTTCCGTTTTGCTGTAGAGGAAAGTTTTTGGTGATTTGTTTTTTATGATGGCATTTCATCGTCGATCGAAACGAGTTAAAACGTTTTCTGAAACGTTCGTTACGATGTACCTTTATAAGCGTGATAGTAATACATCCAAACGTACATCTATACTTATACATAATTACTTGAAAGAGAAAACTGCAAGAAAAAAACATTGTTCGAATTAGTTAGTATTGGTTATCCCCGTCTTAAATTTAACGTATTTATGCCTTTTGACGGATGCTTAAATTAATGAAACACACCACTGTACTTGTTTAAAGTTTGTTTTCGTTGGGCTCGGTCGTCGACGTCTTGCCGACGTAGCTCAAAAAAGCCGACTTTTGGGCAATTCTACACTATATATTGTATCCAAACAAAATGACTCTTCTAAATAAGATAGATGTATTGAAAGATGTAATATAGATTGTATGCTGGAATTCGGTATGTGATCAGTGTTGAATAGAATGTTGAAAGTGAATCTGTCGTTAACACCGCTGGCGTGACAGGCCATGTCACGCTATTTTTAAACAGTGGAATGTCGCGATTTTTTCGCGAAATTAGGGTTGAACTGGGCGTCTTGCGGGCTACTTAAAATCGTTTGCCCAGAGATTTGTTTCGATTTTCTGATATATTGGGGCCTAGTTAAACCGTAGAAAGTCAATTTGCGAAATTCTAAGTTGTAGCGCATTGTAAAAATTTACATTATTTTAACCCTATAATTTTGAACCGGTGAAATTGTCAATAGGGTCTATTTTTAACAATACCTTTTTGGCCACAAACTTATTACAGCTTTCACAAATTTATCGTCTTATGAGAAAGAAAGGGTCATAAAAACTATTCGTGTTCTTCAAAGGGTGCCAAATCTTTGTAGATGGACGTACGAGTCAGTGAAATTTGTGTAAAATTTCGTTTTACCGGAAGTGGATTTTGAGCTCTGAACGGGCAAAATGAGTTTTCTCGAATTTTAACAAAAGAACACGTTATTTGGGAAAACTAACTACAGCATGTTTCATTACTCATTAAGGGTTATCGATGAGCCAAAAATGAGCGAAATTCGAATTTTGAACTTGTGCCACAAAAAGACGATTTTGGTCGATATTTACAGACAGTCGCTCTTAAATTGAATAATTCCATAGAGTTAGTATCTATGCCAGTTTCGGATGAAAAATCTCGGACTATGATGTTATGTTCTTCCCTCAGGCGCTGTACTGCGTCAGCGGCATTTAAGCCGACTTTAGCAAAAAACTGATTGAATTCGTTGGTTAAGACTGTCACATCCTTTGTAAAGGCTGGTCTCTGCTTATATTTGGAGGGGATGGCGCGATTAATAATTTTCCAGAGTGAGCCAGAGTTGTTTTTATAGGCTGTGACCTCTTCAAAGGTGTGATCTCTTTCAGCTTCTTGTAGCTTTTTCTTGATTAAGTCACGGGAATGTTTGAAATTTATCCACTCGGTGTCTTGGCGAGACTGTATGAATTGCTTCAGGAGGAGATCTCGCGATCTCATGAGATCCTTGATTTCCTGGTTCACAAAAGGGCACGGTCTGCTCCGAAGTTTAATTTGTTTCACGGGAGCGTGTAAGCTCAGGACAGACTGCAACGTGTCATTTAAAATATTGAGCTTAGAGTCTATATCGGTTTGATCGAAGATAGTGAGCAGGGAATCCGCTTCCTTAGCTAGATCCATGACAAAGAGATCCGCATTATACTTCTTGTAACTTCGAGTGGAAATGTACTGAGGGGTAGTCTTGGGTTTTTTAACCTTGAGCTTGACAAAAACAATTGAATGGTCACTAACTGGTCGATGACCTTCTGTATGTGACATCAACGCCAACAAGAGATGTAAACTAATCAGAGGCACAAAAAAAAAAAAAAAAAACTTGAAAAAAAGGAACCTTAAGCAAAAACTCATGTTACATAGGAATGAGTACTCTTTGTGTCACATCATTCGGGGTTAATGCCTTTGATTAATGTTTGTTTGTCCAGACATTGATGAATGCAGTGCTTCTTCTCCGGTATGTGATATTAACGCAAACTGCTCCAATACTCGTGGATCTTATTACTGCACTTGCAAGGCAGGATTTACAGGCGATGGAAAAACTTGCCAAGGTAAGTAAGACAGTAAAGCTAATTTGAACAGTTTCGTTCAGTTTAGTTCAGTTTATTTCCAGTTATAGACTTTACAATTGATAATAACAATTGATAACAATTAAACAAAATACAAAAGATTTAGTAATACGGACAAGTTTTGAAAGAAGTAAGTTTAGGGAGAATTCGGTAGTGCTAGGACTGGATATTTCCATTAAGTGGTTTTTTAATTAAAGTTGTTTTTCTTAGACATTGACGAATGCAATGCTTCTTCTCCTGTATGTGACATCCACGCTACCTGCTCTAATACTGGTGGATCGTATTACTGCACCTGTAAGGTAGGATACACAGGCGATGGAAAAACTTGCCAAGGTAGGAGAAAATACTTATTAAGCTAATTTGAAGGAAAGTTAGTTTACTGCAGCTGTACCATCAGAGATGGGGCAGCTCCTAGAGACGTGTGATCATTTAAGATGGCGGCTAATCTGGTGACGTGCTCCAGACCTCGAGCACAAATTTCTCAAATTTCATTTTTAATTTCATCGACACATTACCACCAGTATTTGTGACTATTTTACCTTGTAAACAGCTCCTGAGTAAAACTACCGCTGTGAAAATACTGTACAAGTAAAATAGGGCCTATTATGCACTACAACGTCCTTGGCAGCGTGGACTTGGATTATAAAACGTCTTGAGAAGGATCTTTCCTCAAACCCTTTTCTTATACAGATGTGAACGAGTGTCAAACAGGATCATACTCTTGCCATGCTCAGGGTCAGTGTGTTAATGTTCCCAACAAACAGGATACTTCGCTGTTATATTTAATAAAAATCGTGTTGAATCGTTATGCATTTCAGAAAGGAAATTTACTCCCTCGAATACTCCCTCTTACTGCAGCTGTTCTGATATAGAGCTAAGAGGAAGTCTCACGTATAAGCTATCGTGAGACGTCCTCGCCTTTTGAGATTCTTTCCTTTCGAATTGTGTTTATTACGTGTAATCAGAAACTCATAAGGGGTTGAAACGTGTAACTCTCATATGTTTGCTTTTTGCGATGCTCGTGATTATTCATTTTCGAAAGTACCAAATTTGGATCGAGAAGAAGAGATAACTGACCAATCAAACTTCGTAAACAATGTGACGTAATTTTGCTTTACGTTCCCGTACCCGCTTAAAAAAATGGCCTACTAACCTGGGGAAAACTCCCGAAAGCCGAGAAAGATTTTAAAGGTTGAAACCAGAAATCTTACCGAAATACTGAGCAGGATGTCAGTGCCTTGCCACCCGGGCCAAATGTAACATTGTGAAACCTATTGACGTCCTCGCAACTTCTTGAAGTTGTCACTTCAAAAAAAGATGCCTCGTTGACCCTTTGAACAGTAAACTAAAAACTACAAATAGGCTTTTAAAATTCTTATATTACTAGTCTAGAATAAACTGTAAAAAATATTTTCGAGTAAAATTCATTAGCTTCGTACCGAAAAGTGTCCAAACCCTGAACCTGACATCTCGCAAAAAGTGATGCGTGTAATGAATGAGAAGCATTGAAGCTTAAATTCAGCTTGGATGTTGTAGTCAAGATCGTGTGTTGAGCTAATTTTATGAATGAACAAAGTCAAAACAATAGACACAGAAGCCGTTTCTTGTAAATTTTTATTCAAAATCCAAAAGGTTAATCCTTTAAAGCAATTCGGAAAACACTTTTTGGATCGTGGATCCCTTCACGCAAGTGTACGGAGCCCTAAAAAAGTGAAATCGACTGAGCACATGGCAAAATTCAACACAAAATCTATCTCAAATCAGGGCACATTTTGTAATTTTTCTTTAGCGTCGGAGAGAAAAATTTATAAAACGTCTATGAAACATTTAAAATACATAAAGTCCGTTTCAAAAACTTAATTGTCTTGGCAATAGAGTGCAAAATGTTCCTGAGAATTCAGCAAAAACTTCGCTGCCTTGGTTGCATGTAACAGATCATGCGCTCCGACGTGAAGAAAACAAGGTTGAAGTCCTCGAAGGACGATTTCTTGATGAAAAGCTTCCCTTCCTCCACAAAAAGAAAGCTGACAATTCTTTTGAACTTTTTCGTTCCACTTTTTGTCTTTTAACGGTGTATTTTCAACCTTGAAATGCAGAACTCTTGCCTCAAAACATCTGCATGGTGATAGTGCGGCAGCCATTTTGTTGAAAATGGATATCCGTCACTAAGGTTTCCAAATACGGTAATAGTGAATATTCACGAGCATTGAACGCGAATTACACGTTTCAACCCCTTATGAGTTTCTGGTGTAATTTAATGTTTCCCCCTCCGTTTATATGTAAAAAAGGCAAAAAATCGGATTACCTATAGTATATAGTTAAGCGGGGTTAACGCATAGAGAAAATTAGAGTATCACTAAACAAGAAGGCTTCCTCACTTTTTTCGCCAGATATCGACGAGTGCTCTACCAACTCTCACAGCTGTGACGTTAATGCGGTGTGTAGTAATACTGTTGGATCTTACGCATGCGCATGTACAGCAGGATTCACAGGGGATGGATTCACATGCACTAGTGAGCCATTTGAGTTTAATTTCGTTTGTATGATATGTTTGTTTTTTGAGTGAACAACAACAACAGCAATGCAAAAGTCTTTTGTGCTCTTCTCGCTTTTTACAGTTAAAGTTTTGGTTTGGCAGGAGTTTAAATTAATTTTAGTATTGACTGTATGTAGTAACAAATAGAAAAGCGGAGCCGAGCAGCCAGTTCAGATTATCGGATACGTGGAACGATGGTGATTGTTCAAACCTGCGATCATTTTTTTAGGCCTAATAATATACACGAAAAAAAAAATACTCAATTCCTATTGGCTGAGAAAGGAGCGCATTTCTTCTGTTACACGAGTGCAAATTTGTAACACAAGTGCACATTACAAATGGTTTCTGATTAGTTGAAAACTAAAAAGAAACCAGCAAGAACCAATCAGATTAGAGCTGTTTTAACAACAAAATTTAAGAAAACGGCCATGGTTTTCAGCAAACGACGATTTGATTTCATGTACGCAAAACAACAATAGAAAAGTTAAAAAAAATTCCAAAAACTCAAACAGTGAAAAGAACGTCTTTCCGGCTAAATGAGAAACTAAAGAGGCTACTTATAACGGACTACGCTAAAGTAGAAAATAGAGAACAAAAAGGGTGGTAACCACACGCAAGCCATGACAGCTCCGCTTTTCGGGCATTTAAATGAACACGGATACAAGTTTTCCATGATAACAACAATAACATACCATGATGACTTCAAACTCAACAGTACTGTAGTACACGAAAAGCCATACTACCAAATCCAAATTATTCATTCATTGCAATCTTAAGATTTAAGGACGGCGTCATTTTTTTCCCTTTCGTGGACGATCGTTACCATTATTTCTACCATTGATAACCTAGCCGTTATGATAACCTAGCCTTCCGAAAGGAAATCATGATATAATGCGACAGTTCTTTTGTCTTTAAAAGAGAAAAAACAGATAACGCTCGAGAGTGCACATAATCGGAGCGCTGTCCCTTTAAGCGATTGTTTTCCCACCGGCATTTTCTGGCTTGCTTTCAACATATTGACATCATCCTTGACATAATAACAGATTATGACGCCTAACTTGTCTCTAAGGTGTGTTAAGAATGCCATGACACCAGACGACAACAATCAGTGAAAATCAATCATTGATTTCAATCAATATAATCAATAAAAATCAATAAAAATCTTTAATTACTCACCGATTATGCAACAGTAAAAACCCTAGCCTCCCACGCAGACGTTCTTAGGGGTTCGTCACGCGTTCCTGTCCCACTAACGACATTAGTAGGACAGGGATGCGTAACGAAATCCTAAGAACGTCTGCGTGAGAGGCTATAAAAAACCCGGGTAGGCATTAGCTTAAATGCTGTTTAAACGTCGGTCGCAAGCACAACAAAGCTGTTACGTTATGTCTGTGGAAATTTCTATTTCCTGTGTAGTCATGAAGTATCACCACTGTCCTTTTAAAGTAAAGGAAGGGAAAGTGTTTTCCGTTTCCAAGAAGAGGGGAGAACTGAGGGAAGAACGAGGGGAGAACGGAGGGAACTGAGGCCAGCTTGGCCATCTCCAAGCCGATCTTGTCACTCCACTTTATTCACATCAAGTGGATAATTCCGCGTAAGTACAGTAAACGGAGGAGTAAAGCAGTCTGTAGAATAATTTAAACAAATCACACTACAGCCAATAAAATCGATGTAAATCATGAAAATCAATGAAAATCAAAAATCACTCAAGACTGCGGCTTTGATTTTTATTGATTTTCAACATCAATCAATTAATTGCTATTGATTTTTATTAACTATTATTGATGTTATTGATTATTGATTTTGACTGAACGTTATTGTCTGGTAGTACAATGTACAAGCATTTGCGGTACTTACAGTCAACGTCCCTGTGTGTCCTGTCATGATTGACTGTTCCTCGAGATCAGCAATGACGAGATCATTTTCGCTGTTCCCCTCTTTATCTAACACGGTATCCGATTCTTCACTCTCCTCTTCACTGCCCAACTACTGACGTCCGTTGTCTGGACTTTGATGATGATGATGATGATAATGATAATAATAATGATAGTGATCATGGGAAATTTTACAGCGATCGGACAAGGAAAAAACCACTTTAGAGGCGATTGAAAAATATCGGTATGGCCTCTGAAACACTGTATTTAATCACCTTAAGCCTAGCGACGTTCTTGTAATGCGTTTTCTGGAGCTCTTTCTCGTCCTACAGACTTCTGCCCACTCAGCGAATTTAAAAAAGCGAAAAATGGACGAAATGAGTGGAAGAAGATTACACCATGGATGAACAAGATTGACGGACCAAATTTGCATTGATTTAATCGACAGCAGAAATGAAGCTAAACTTGTACAAGATTTTGACAACTGCCCAGTTGAGGAAAATTGTCGGAAAATCGGTATCATGCATGGATTCGGCAGCACAAAATCTTAAGAGATAAATTTGCATATTTGGAGAGAACCTGTACGAATACATGATGAACTTCAGGAACAAATTTAGGGGAGAACAATGAACCAGCCATGGTAATAACTGACCGGATGCAACGCGCGTGATAATCCTCTAAGCTAATCATGCAAGCCAACTGGAGAGCAGGCCATTGTGCATTCTTCAGTAATATACCTGATGCAGGAATACATAACATACATACATTACCTTTATTTATCCTCAGATTTACATGACTGGAAATATATGAAATGACTCATATTTTGAACTGTGTCCGGTCATCGATCGATATTCCCAGTGAAGCCTTAATTTTTTCAGGTTCTTTTTCAACCACTTACAAAAGGCTGTTGTCCTGCCTAGATTAGCATTATAGCTGTTTGCAGCACATCAAGTATTGTAAGCTAAATATTATTTTCTTTAATTCAACACATTTTTGTACGTTGTTGGTCTCGCTTGCGTAAGCCGCGAGACTAATAATCTGCAACGCGTTTTCCCCCGGGGAGAGGGGGGGGGGGGGTAGTCCCTTATAGGATAAGGATAAGGATAATAGGCTATGGGCTATATAAGTAAGTGCAGCGCCAAAGGGTATGTTTTTTTAGCCGTTTTGGTCTGAAGTAGTGTATGGGTTTTGCACTCTAGTCTTGAATTGGGTATGTTTTTTTAGAAAAAGCTACTTCATCATTTGGCGATAAGACCATTTCCCTTTTAATGTTTACGCATTCACGCGCCGGGCTCCAGGGCTTCAGATCTGAAATAGGGTATCAAATTTTTGATTAGGCCTGAAATAGGGTAGGGAAAATCACAGATTTTAGTCTGAATTAGGGTAAGGATTTCAGGAAACGTGCCGCACACCCCCCACCCAATTTCTCTGGAAACATCCCCCCGGACTTTTTCATCTTATTTTATAGAGCTATTTCGAGAAAGGTTGTCGGAAAAAATGTGCACGCGACAATCCCGAAAGGTAATATGGGATATCATCAATACACTGTTCCTGACGACTGTAGCTGTCGAACATGCGTTTTTGCTTTCCTTTAGTACTCGCAAACATATGTCCGTGGCCTCCCGTGCCATTTTTCCAAATTTCTTCGAAGAACAGAGTACTCGAAACTACCAACAATACCTTTCGGGATTGTCGCGTGCACTTCTCGAAATAGCTGTAT
The DNA here is from genome assembly GCF_958299795.1 of Porites lutea. Taxonomy (NCBI): domain Eukaryota; kingdom Metazoa; phylum Cnidaria; class Anthozoa; order Scleractinia; family Poritidae; genus Porites; species Porites lutea. The sequence continues at coordinate 28,815,552 of NC_133208.1, forward strand.
ACAAATTGGGGGGGGGGGGGGGGGGGAATCATTGTGCCAAGCATTCCTTGCAAAAACCAAGGAAACTGGGACTAAGAATCGTTGCGTGATCGAAGCGACGCATGTTTTGCCACAGGCGTCCCAGACTTAGTGTCGTCGAAACTCCCATGAACTAAAATAGTCCAAAAGTCAAAATATAACAAAACAAAGCTAAGATACCTTTAACGGGTGAAAGTGGCATTTTGTTGGGTTTTGCAGTTGTCGGTACTATCCACTAAAGAAGGCTGGCTACAATACAAACGGACCCGTTCCACGCGCCTTCACGCGAAGCGCTATAAATTCGAGAATAATCGACGAATCCTCCAAATTGCGATCGGCCTGTGCAGGTAACGTGTGCTCCAGTTTCTTGCTCGCTTCCTCCACAACCTTTTTAAGAATAGCACGATTACCAATCGGTTTTTGTTTAAAGAATATTGAAGCAAAACACTGGAGGAATTTCTCGTCTCGGAAAACTCGAACTGGTAGCTCGTTCTACCTCAGAGGAATTTATTTTTTAAATTCCAAAACAATTTCAAGGCTGAATTTTGGGAACAACTTTTAGTTACGGACTTCTGCTCCAACGATTTTTCTGAAATTTCTCTGCTATATTTGTTATCTTATTAAAAGCCGGTACCAGAAATTTCAGTAAAAAATATTAGTTTTTTTTTTTTTTGCGTTGTTCTCTTCGAATAATCTTTATACACATACGTTATGTGGCTACTATTACAATGAAAGCGTTTTATGATGAATCGCTATTAAAAATTGCTTTCAAACACCACTACGATGAGCTATAACGTTTATGATGCGGAGTGCTCATCGCGCTACCCGGCCGCATGGCATGGCCTATTTTATTATAGTGTGCATTTAGCTGGCATTTTAGGCAAAACGTTTGCCTCATCCGATACTGTGTGTTTTGGTCACCGGCCAGGCTCTATTTGCAGGTATTTCTAAGTTTATATAGGGCAAACAGAGATATCAGTAAGCTTTGTTTACAAATTATTTTTGGTTACGTGAAAATACGCGTAGGTAAATGTTTGTTTCAAAGCAGGACATGGTTGTTAATCTTATTCTTATCGGCTGCAACATATATCTGAGGAATACCAGTGAATAAAATTAATATGAATTATGGGGATCAGTATAAAATCGATCAAAAACGACTCCCTCTTCGCGAACAATGAATCTTGAATTATGTAAATTTCCTTGCGTGTATCTTACTCGCTTCCAATTGGTTCAAAAACAATCAGCTACTGTCAAACCTCACACAATCGCACTATCGTGACACAGTCCCTTTAAGCGCTAATTTCGCAAAAAATTTTACCAACAATGAAATCGGAATATTTCATATTATTGCTGAATCATATCTGTTATTCTCTGGAAAGTTTCGAAGCCATATCGTGTTAAAAACGAAAAAGGTTATGACGAAAAGTTCGTCATAGCTCAATTCTCCTTTATGAATGACGGAGCCACCTTAATTTAGGTCGACGCCCAAATTACAATTTAGTTTTTCTCATAAAAATATCAACGTTTGGCCTTGGCCTCAGTCGTATTACCACTGTTTAAAAAACAATACGAGAAAAATTCAATATTAAGGCCCGTCTTCAAGTACAGACAATTTTCTGTGACATTTTTGCTGCCTACGTTTTTTGATGTGGCTATTTTATGGTAAATTATTTGCGGTTTCCCAATCCCATTGGCCATGCTTGGGATTCCTTCTGGTTAGCTTTTAAGGCTCGTAAAGCATTTACTAGGCAAAGCGTGTTGTTCACTGGTACTCCTAAACATATTTTCCAACATTACTTTAATTTCAGTTTACAAAAGTTGTGCCGAACATTACAAAGCAGGTCAACGAATAAGTGGTGTTTACCGCGTCGACCCCGATAATGCCGGTGCCTTTGATGTGTATTGTGACCAAACAACAGCAGGTGGGGGTTGGGCAGTGTTTCAGAAAAGACTTGACGGCTCAGTTGACTTCGATCGCGTTTGGAAAGACTACAAACAAGGCTTCGGGAATCTAAGGGGGGAATTTTGGCTTGGACTGGATAAGGTTCACCGTCTGACGAAAGAACGAAGCAAGCTTCGGGTGGAACTCGAGGATTTTAACGGACAAACAGCTTACGCTGAGTACGACTTGTTTGGCGTTGCTGGCGAAGGAAATAAATACAGGCTAACTCTTGGAACGTATGCAGGTTAGTGCTTTGAGGGGAATAGACTGGATGGGGGCACCTCCAAAAAGAAAATCTTGATTAAGTCAGTACATTGACGGGAAGCAAAAGTTTATCGATTCATTGAACGTTCAGAAGGCGCGAAGTTATCGTAAGTACAGTTAAGTCCTCTTCTCATACGGATATCTTCATGTCACGTTTCTCTCTTCAGCCCACATTTGACACCTTGAAATGCGGGAAACCCAGGTTTGTGTCCCCCTTATTATCTGGCGTTGTTTGTCGCCTAGGGGGGAGGGGGAGGGTTACTCAACAAATGTTTGTACGGCGAGGTTCCGCCTTGAAGTCCATGCCCTTACCCTTTTATATTCTATTTAGCCTGTGAACAGGCTAAATGTAAACCCACGAGGAGAGGGAAGGGAAAGGGTGGCCCTTTCCTCGCGATTTATTTCACCCTTTCCGCAGCCCGTCGACAGGCTATAAACCATTTTTTTTACGAAAAAGGTACCCCTTTCGTATACCTTCTGTTGACGAATGGTGCCTCTTTCACATACCTTCGTGTTAGCCCTTTAGACCATTTCACAGACCCAAATGGCAAATTTCCCTACCCTTTCATATACTTCAACGAGTAAATTCCCTCCCCTTTCATATACCTGAAGCCTGGAAAAGGTACCTCTTTCGGGCGGAGCCTCCCCGTATAGGCCATCATAGGGAGTACCCCCGGGGTTTCTCGACAGTCTCGGTCATGCTTTGTGAATTGCCTTCTGCCATGTGCTGTTTTTGAACCATGTTACGCCGGTTTTGTTTGGATGTTAGCTTCAAGAGCTACACTGTAAATCCGAGGTTATATAAAGGTGATGTGATGCGTGATGTGATATGATTTTTTGATCATATGTTTGCGATCGATTATTTGTGAGCGTGGAGATAAGCTAAGTGCACATCCACTATAAACAGGGCTTTACATTTTACATTTTTATTACGTTTGTTTGTTTGTTTCTGTTTTTCACTTCATTAATTTGCTGTGTTTAATTCATTTTTCTAATCACAGTATTTTCTCCTTAAAACTTGGGAGTTACTTTAACGTGGACCAGAGAGGGAATGGGTTAACCTTCGTGTTCGTTGCCCGTTCCCCGTTTTAATAACGTACTTGAAAACTGCATGCATCAATTTTTAACTTTTAATTATTTTTTCCGAAACAAGATAAGATGCCGTTGTTTATTTATCTTTTTAGGAACTGCCGGCGACTCGTTCTCGTTTAACAATGGTGTGGCGTTCTCCACCAAAGATCAGGACAATGATCTGATCGGTAGTGCACCCTCTTGTGCCCAGTATTGGAAGGGAGGCTGGTGGTTCAACAATTGTCACCAAGCCTTTCTAAATGGCTTCTATTACAAAGGCTCACACTCCAACTCTGGGGGAGGTGTGATGTGGAATAAGTGGAAGGGTAACAGTTACTCCGCTAAACGTGCTGAGATGAAAATCAAACCTCTTAACATTTAAAAAACGGTTTTCAAGTTTATTCTTCGCAAACGTTGAATGTGATCCTTTAATATGTCTTTGCGGTACAAAAACAGACAAATTTTGGATAAAAGGAAAGTCTACATTTTCTCCATTTTGCCAACTACAGTGTACTTTCAATTTTTTTTTTCTTTTACAACTGTAAAAGTTCATGTTTGTCTTTTAGTGTCGACCAGAG